>NC_079189.1:7356051-7451299 GCF_029499605.1 Hyla sarda | reverse complement strand
CACTTTACAGGAGAGACATCACTGATCATAAGAGATTACACTCTACAGGATAGACATCACTGATCATAAGAGATTACACTCTACAGGAGAGACATCACTGATCATAACAGATTACTCTCTACAGGAGAGACATCACTGATCATAAGAGATTACACTCTACAGGAGAGACATCACTGATCATAAGAGATTACACTCTACAGGATAGACATCACTGATCATAAGAGATTACACTCTACAGGAGAGACATCACTGATCATAAGAGATTACACTCTACAGGAGAGAGAGACCTCACTGATCATAAGAGATTACACTCTACAGGAGAGACATCACTGATCATAAGAGATTACACTCTACAGGAGAGAGAGACCTCACTGATCATAAGAGATTACACTCTACAGGAGAGACATCACTGATCATAAGAGATTACACTCTACAGGAGAGAGAGACCTCACTGATCATAAGAGATTACACTCTACAGGAGAGACATCACTGATCATAAGAGATTACACTCTACAGGATAGACATCACTGATCATAAGAGATTACACTCTACAGGAGAGACATCACTGATCATAAGAGATTACACTCTACAGGAGAGACATCACTGATCATAAGAGATTACACTCTACAGGATAGACATCACTGATCATAAGAGATTACACTCTACAGGAGAGAGACCTCACTGATCATAAGAGATTACACTCTACAGGAGAGAGACCTCACTGATCATAAGAGATTACACTCTACAGGAGACAGAGACCTCACTGATCATAAGAGATTACACTCTACAGGAGAGAGACCTCACTGATCATAAGAGATTACACTCTACACGAGAGACGTCACTGATCATAAGAGATTACACTCTACAGGATAGACATCACTGATCATAAGAGATTACACTCTACAGGAGAGAGAGACCTCACTGATCATAAGAGATTACACTACAGGAGAGAGAGAGACCTCACTGATCATAAGAGATTACACTCTACAGGAGAGAGACCTCACTGATCATAAGAGATAACACTCTACAGGAGAGACCTCACTGATCATAAGAGATTACACTCTACACGAGAGACCTCACTGATCATAAGAGATTACACTCTACAGGAGAGACATCACTGATCATAAGAGATTACACTCTACAGGAGAGACATCACTGATCATAAGAGATTACACTCTACAGGAGAGAGAGACCTCACTGATCATAAGAGATTACACTGTATGGAGAGAGACCTCACTGATCATAAGAGATTACACTCTACAGGAGAGACATCACTGATCATAAGAGATTACACTCTACAGGAGAGAGAGACCTCACTGATCATAAGAGATTACACTGTAGCAGAGAGACCTCACTGATCATAAGAGATTACACTCTACAGGAGAGACATCACTGATCATAAGAGATTACACTCTACAGGAGAGAGACCTCACTGATCATAAGAGATTACACTCTACAGGAGAGAGACCTCACTGATCATAAGAGATTACACTCTACAGGAGAGAGAGACCTCACTGATCATAAGAGATTACGCTCTACAGGAGAGAGACCTCACTGATCATAAGAGATTACACTCTACAGGAGAGAGACCTCACTGATCATAAGAGATTACACTCTACAGGAGAGAGAGACCTCACTGATCATAAGAGATTACACTCTACAGGAGAGAGAGACCTCACTGATCATAAGAGATTACACTCTACAGGAGAGAGACCTCACTGATCATAAGAGATTAAACTCTACAGGAGAGAGAGACCTCACTGATCATAAGAGATTACGCTCTACAGGAGAGAGACATCACTGATCATAAGAGATTACACTCTACAGGAGAGAGAGAGAGACCTCACTGATCATAAGAGATTACACTCTACAGGAGAGAGAGACCTCACTGATCATAAGAGATTACACTCTACAGGAGAGAGAGAGACCTCACTGATTATAAGAGATTACACTCTACAGGAGAGAGACCTCACTGATCATAAGAGATTACACTCTACAGGAGAGACATCACTGATCATAAGAGATTACACTCTACAGGAGAGACATCACTGATCATAAGAGATTACACTTTACAGGAGAGACATCACTGATCATAAGAGATTACACTCTACAGGAGAGAGATCTCACTGATCATAAGAGATTACACTCTACAGGAGAGACATCACTGATCATAAGAGATTACACTCTACAGGAGAGACATCACTGATCATAAGAGATTACACTTTACAGGAGAGACATCACTGATCATAAGAGATTACACTCTACAGGATAGACATCACTGATCATAAGAGATTACACTCTACAGGAGAGACATCACTGATCATAACAGATTACTCTCTACAGGAGAGACATCACTGATCATAAGAGATTACACTCTACAGGAGAGACATCACTGATCATAAGAGATTACACTCTACAGGAGAGACATCACTGATCATAAGAGATTACACTCTACAGGATAGACATCACTGATCATAAGAGATTACACTCTACAGGAGAGACATCACTGATCATAAGAGATTACACTCTACAGGAGAGAGAGACCTCACTGATCATAAGAGATTACACTCTACAGGAGAGACATCACTGATCATAAGAGATTACACTCTACAGGAGAGAGAGACCTCACTGATCATAAGAGATTACACTCTACAGGAGAGACATCACTGATCATAAGAGATTACACTCTACAGGAGAGAGAGACCTCACTGATCATAAGAGATTACACTCTACAGGAGAGACATCACTGATCATAAGAGATTACACTCTACAGGATAGACATCACTGATCATAAGAGATTACACTCTACAGGAGAGACATCACTGATCATAAGAGATTACACTCTACAGGAGAGACATCACTGATCATAAGAGATTACACTCTACAGGATAGACATCACTGATCATAAGAGATTACACTCTACAGGAGAGAGAGACCTCACTGATCATAAGAGATTACACTCTACAGGAGAGAGAGACCTCACTGATCATAAGAGATTACACTCTACAGGAGACAGAGACCTCACTGATCATAAGAGATTACACTCTACAGGAGAGAGACCTCACTGATCATAAGAGATTACACTCTACACGAGAGACATCACTGATCATAAGAGATTACACTCTACAGGATAGACATCACTGATCATAAGAGATTACACTCTACAGGAGACAGAGACCTCACTGATCATAAGAGATTACACTACAGGAGAGAGAGAGAGACCTCACTGATCATAAGAGATAACACTCTACAGGAGAGACCTCACTGATCATAAGAGATTACACTCTACAGGAGAGACCTCACTGATCATAAGAGATTACACTCTACAGGAGAGACATCACTGATCATAAGAGATTACACTCTACAGGAGAGAGAGACCTCACTGATCATAAGAGATTACACTGTATGGAGAGAGACCTCACTGATCATAAGAGATTACACTCTACAGGAGAGACATCACTGATCATAAGAGATTACACTCTACAGGAGAGAGAGACCTCACTGATCATAAGAGATTACACTGTATGCAGAGAGACCTCACTGATCATAAGAGATTACACTCTACAGGAGAGACATCACTGATCATAAGAGATTACACTCTACAGGAGAGAGAGAGACCTCACTGATCATAAGAGATTACACTCTACAGGAGAGAGAGAGACCTCACTGATCATAAGAGATTACACTCTACAGGAGAGAGAGACCTCACTGATCATAAGAGATTACACTCTACAGGAGAGAGAGACCTCACTGATCATAAGAGATTACGCTCTACAGGAGAGAGACCTCACTGATCATAAGAGATTACACTCTACAGGATAGAGACCTCACTGATCATAAGAGATTACACTCTACAGGAGAGAGACCTCACTGATCATAAGAGATTACACTCTACAGGAGAGACATCACTGATCATAAGAGATTACACTCTACAGGAGAGACAACACTGATCATAAGAGATAACACTCTACAGGAGAGACATCACTGATCATAAGAGATAACACTCTACAGGAGAGAGACCTCACTGATCATAAGAGATTACACTATACAGGAGAGAGACCTCACTGATCATAAGAGATTACACTCTACAGGAGAGACATCACTGATCATAAGAGATTACACTTTACAGGAGAGACATCACTGATCATAAGAGATTACACTCTACAGGAGAGACCTCACTGATCATAAGAGATTACACTCTACAGGAGAGAGACCTCACTGATCATAAGAGATTACACTCTACAGGAGAGACATCACTGATCATAAGAGATTACACTCTACAGGAGAGAGAGACCTCACTGATCATAAGAGATTACACTCTACAGGAGAGAGAGACCTCACTGATCATAAGAGATTACACTCTACAGGAGAGAGACATCACTGATCATAAGAGATTACACTCTACAGGAGAGAGAGACCTCACTGATCATAAGAGATTACACTCTACAGGAGAGAGACCTCACTGATCATAAGAGATTACACTATACAGGAGAGACATCACTGATCATAAGAGATTACACTCTACAGGAGAGACCTCACTGATCATAAGAGATTACACTCTACAGGAGAGACCTCACTGATCATAAGAGATTACACTCTACAGGAGAGACATCACTGATCATAAGAGATTACACTCTACAGGAGAGAGACCTCACTGATCATAAGAGATTACACTCTACAGGAGACAGAGACCTCACTGATCATAAGAGATTACACTCTACAGGAGAGACATCACTGATCATAAGAGATTACACTCTACAGGAGAGAGACCTCACTGATCATAAGAGATTACACTCTACAGGAGAGACATCACTGATCATAAGAGATTACACTCTACAGGAGAGAGACCTCACTGATCATAAGAGATTACACTCTACAGGAGAGACATCACTGATCATAAGAGATTACACTCTACAGGAGAGAGACCTCACTGATCATAAGAGATTACACTCTACAGGAGAGACCTCACTGATCATAAGAGATTACACTCTACAGGAGAGACCTCACTGATCATAAGAGATTACACTCTACAGGAGAGACATCACTGATCATAAGAGATTACACTCTACAGGAGAGAGAGACCTCACTGATCATAAGAGATTACACTCTACAGGAGAGAGAGACCTCACTGATCATAAGAGATTACACTCTACAGGAGAGACCTCACTGATCATAAGAGATTACACTCTACAGGAGAGACATCACTGATCATAAGAGATTACACTCTACAGGAGAGACCTCACTGATCATAAGAGATTACACTCTACAGGAGAGAAAAACCTCACTGATCATTAGAGATTACACTCTACAGGAGAGACATCACTGATCATAAGAGATTACACTCTACAGGAGAGACATCACTTATTATAAGAGATTACACTCTACAGGAGAGAGACCTCACTGATCATAAGAGATTACACTCTAAAGGAGAGACCTCACTGATCATAAGAGATTACACTCTACAGGAGAGACATCACTGATCATAAGAGATTACACTCTACAGGAGAGACATCACTGATCATAAGAGATTACACTCTACAGGAGAGACATCACTGATCATAAGAGATTACACTCTACAGGAGAGAGAGACCTCACTGATCATAAGAGATTACACTCTACAGGAGAGAGAGACCTCACTGATCATAAGAGATTACACTACAGGAGAGACCTCACTGATCATAAGAGATTACACTCTACAGGAGAGAGACCTCGCTGATCATAAGAGATTACACTCTACAGGAGAGACATCACTGATCATAAGAGATTACACTCTACAGGAGAGACATCACTGATCATAAGAGATTACACTCTACAGGATAGACATCACTGATCATAAGAGATTACACTCTACAGGAGAGAGAGACCTCACTGATCATAAGAGATAACACTCTACAGGAGAGACCTCACTGATCATAAGAGATTACACTACAGGAGAGAGAGAGAGACCTCACTGATCATAAGAGATTACACTCTACAGGAGAGAGACCTCACTGATCATAAGAGATTACACTCTACAGGAGAGACATCACTGATCATAAGAGATTACACTCTACAGGAGAGAGAGAGAGAGACCTCACTGATCATAAGAGATTACACTCTACAGGAGAGAGAGACCTCACTGATCATAAGAGATTACACTCTACAGTAGAGAGAGACCTCACTGATCATAAGAGATTACACTCTACAGGAGAGACATCACTGATCATAAGAGATTACACTCTACAGGAGAGACATCACTGATCATAAGAGATTACACTCTACAGGAGAGAGAGACCTCACTGATCATAAGAGATTACACTCTACAGGAGAGAGAGACCTCACTGATCATAAGAGATCACACTCTACAGGAGAGACATCACTGATCATAAGAGATTACACTCTACAGGAGAGACATCACGGATCATAAGAGATTACACTCTACAGGAGAGAGAGACCTCACTGATCATAAGAGATTACACTCTACAGGAAAGAGAGACCTCACTGATCATAAGAGATTACACTCTACAGGAGAGACATCACTGATCATAAGAGATTACACTCTACAGGAGAGACATCACTGATCATAAGAGATTACACTCTACAGGAGAGACATCACTGATCATAAGAGATTACACTCTACAGGAGAGACATCACTGATCATAAGAGATTACACTCTACAGGAGAGACATCACTGATCATAAGAGATTACACTCTACAGGAGAGACATCACTGATCATAAGAGATTACACTCTACAGGAGAGACATCACTGATCATAAGAGAATACACTCTACAGGAGAGAGACATCACTGATCATAAGAGATTACACTCTACAGGAGAGACATCACTGATCATAAGAGATTACACTCTACAGGAGAGAGAGACCTCACTGATCATAAGAGATTACACTCTACAGGAGAGAGAGACCTCACTGATCATAAGAGATTACACTCTACAGGAGAGAGAGACCTCACTGATCATAAGAGATTACACTCTACAGGAGAGAAAGAGAGACCTCACTGATCATAAGAGATTACACTCTTCAGGAGAGACATCACTGATCATAAGAGATTACACTCTACAGGAGAGACATCACTGATCATAAGAGATTACACTTTACAGGAGAGAGACCTCACTGATCATAAGAGATTACACTCTACAGGAGAGAGAGACCTCACTGATCATAAGAGATTACACTCTACAGGAGAGAGAGAGACCACACTGATCATAAGAGATTACACTCTACAGGAGAGAGAGACCTCACTGATCATAAGAGATTACACTGTATGGAGAGAGACCTCACTGATCATAAGAGATTACACTCTACAGGAGAGACATCACTGATCATAAGAGATTACACTCTACAGGAGAGACATCACTGATCATAAGAGATTACACTCTACAGGAGAGACATCACTGATCATAAGAGATTACACTCTACAGGAGAGAGAGACCTCACTGATCATAAGAGATTACACTCTACAGGAGAGAGAGACCTCACTGATCATAAGAGATTACACTACAGGAGAGACCTCACTGATCATAAGAGATTACACTCTACAGGAGAGAGAGACCTCACTGATCATAAGAGATTACACTCTACAGGAGAGAGACCTCACTGATCATAAGAGATTACACTCTACAGGAGAGACATCACTGATCATAAGAGATTACACTCTACAGGAGAGACATCACTGATCATAAGAGATTACACTCTACAGGATAGACATCACTGATCATAAGAGATTACACTCTACAGGAGAGAGAGACCTCACTGATCATAAGAGATTACACTCTACAGGAGAGAGAGACCTCACTGATCATAAGAGATTACACTCTACAGGAGAGACCTCACTGATCATAAGAGATTACACTACAGGAGAGAGAAAGAGACCTCACTGATCATAAGAGATTACACTCTACAGGAGAGAGACCTCACTGATCATAAGAGATTACACTCTACAGGAGAGACATCACTGATCATAAGAGATTACACTCTACAGGAGAGAGAGAGAGAGACCTCACTGATCATAAGAGATTACACTCTACAGGAGAGACCTCACTGATCATAAGAGATTACACTCTACAGGAGAGAGAGACCTCACTGATCATAAGAGATTACACTCTACAGGAGAGAGAGACCTCACTGATCATAAGAGATTACACTCTACAGGAGAGAGAGACCTCACTGATCATAAGAGATCACACTCTACAGGAGAGACATCACTGATCATAAGAGATTACACTCTACAGGAGAGACATCACGGATCATAAGAGATTACACTCTACAGGAGAGAGAGACCTCACTGATCATAAGAGATTACACTCTACAGGAAAGAGAGACCTCACTGATCATAAGAGATTACACTCTACAGGAGAGACATCACTGATCATAAGAGATTACACTCTACAGGAGAGACATCACTGATCATAAGAGATTACACTCTACAGGAGAGTCATCACTGATCATAAGAGATTACACTCTACAGGAGAGACATCACTGATCATAAGAGAGTACACTCTACAGGAGAGACATCACTGATCATAAGAGATTACACTCTACAGGAGAGACATCACTGATCATAAGAGATTACACTCTACAGGAGAGACATCACTGATCATAAGAGATTACACTCTACAGGAGAGAGACATCACTGATCATAAGAGATTACACTCTACAGGAGAGACATCACTGATCATAAGAGATTACACTCTACAGGAGAGAGAGACCTCACTGATCATAAGAGATTACACTCTACAGGAGAGAGAGACCTCACTGATCATAAGAGATTACACTCTACAGGAGAGAAAGAGAGACCTCACTGATCGTAAGAGATTACACTCTTCAGGAGAGACATCACTGATCATAAGAGATTACACTCTACAGGAGAGACATCACTGATCATAAGAGATTACACTCTACAGGAGAGAGAGACCTCACTGATCATAAGAGATTACACTCTACAGGAGAGAGAGACCTCACTGATCATAAGAGATTACACTCTACAGGAGAGAGACCTCACTGATCATAAGAGATTACACTCTACAGGAGAGAGAGACCTCACTGATCATAAGAGATTACACTCTACAGGAGAGAGAGACCACACTGATCATAAGAGATTACACTCTACAGGAGGGACCTCACTGATCATAAGAGATTACACTCTACAGGAGATAGAGAGACCTCACTGATCATAAGAGATTACACTCTACAGGAGAGAGAGACCTCACTGATCATAAGAGATTACACTCTACAGGAGAGAGAGAGAGACCACACTGATCATAAGAGATTACACTCTACAGGAGAGAGAGACCTCACTGATCATAAGAGATTACACTGTATGGAGAGAGACCTCACTGATCATAAGAGATTACACTCTACAGGAGAGACATCACTGATCATAAGAGATTACACTCTACAGGAGAGAGACCTCACTGATCATAAGAGATTACACTCTACAGGAGAGACATCACTGATCATAAGAGATTACACTCTACAGGAGAGAGACCTCACTGATCATAAGAGATTACACTCTACAGGAGAGACATCACTGATCATAAGAGATTACACTCTACAGGAGAGAGAGACCTCACTGATCATAAGAGATTACACTCTACAGGAGAGAGACCTCACTGATCATAAGAGATTACACTCTACAGGAGAGACATCACTGATCATAAGAGATTACACTCTACAGGAGAGACATCACTGATCATAAGAGATTACACTCTACAGGATAGACATCACTGATCATAAGAGATTACACTCTACAGGAGAGAGAGACCTCACTGATCATAAGAGATTACACTCTACAGGAGAGAGAGACCTCACTGATCATAAGAGATTACACTCTACAGGAGAGACCTCACTGATCATAAGAGATTACACTACAGGAGAGAGAAAGAGACCTCACTGATCATAAGAGATTACACTCTACAGGAGAGAGACCTCACTGATCATAAGAGATTACACTCTACAGGAGAGACATCACTGATCATAAGAGATTACACTCTACAGGAGAGAGAGAGAGAGACCTCACTGATCATAAGAGATTACACTCTACAGGAGAGACCTCACTGATCATAAGAGATTACACTCTACAGGAGAGAGAGACCTCACTGATCATAAGAGATTACACTCTACAGGAGAGAGAGACCTCACTGATCATAAGAGATTACACTCTACAGGAGAGAGAGACCTCACTGATCATAAGAGATTACACTCTACAGGAGAGAGAGACCTCACTGATCATAAGAGATCACACTCTACAGGAGAGACATCACTGATCATAAGAGATTACACTCTACAGGAGAGACATCACGGATCATAAGAGATTACACTCTACAGGAGAGAGAGACCTCACTGATCATAAGAGATTACACTCTACAGGAAAGAGAGACCTCACTGATCATAAGAGATTACACTCTACAGGAGAGACATCACTGATCATAAGAGATTACACTCTACAGGAGAGACATCACTGATCATAAGAGATTACACTCTACAGGAGAGTCATCACTGATCATAAGAGATTACACTCTACAGGAGAGACATCACTGATCATAAGAGAGTACACTCTACAGGAGAGACATCACTGATCATAAGAGATTACACTCTACAGGAGAGACATCACTGATCATAAGAGATTACACTCTACAGGAGAGACATCACTGATCATAAGAGATTACACTCTACAGGAGAGAGACATCACTGATCATAAGAGATTACACTCTACAGGAGAGACATCACTGATCATAAGAGATTACACTCTACAGGAGAGAGAGACCTCACTGATCATAAGAGATTACACTCTACAGGAGAGAGAGACCTCACTGATCATAAGAGATTACACTCTACAGGAGAGAAAGAGAGACCTCACTGATCGTAAGAGATTACACTCTTCAGGAGAGACATCACTGATCATAAGAGATTACACTCTACAGGAGAGACATCACTGATCATAAGAGATTACACTCTACAGGAGAGAGAGACCTCACTGATCATAAGAGATTACACTCTACAGGAGAGAGAGACCTCACTGATCATAAGAGATTACACTCTACAGGAGAGAGACCTCACTGATCATAAGAGATTACACTCTACAGGAGAGAGAGACCTCACTGATCATAAGAGATTACACTCTACAGGAGAGAGAGACCACACTGATCATAAGAGATTACACTCTACAGGAGGGACCTCACTGATCATAAGAGATTACACTCTACAGGAGATAGAGAGACCTCACTGATCATAAGAGATTACACTCTACAGGAGAGAGAGACCTCACTGATCATAAGAGATTACACTCTACAGGAGAGAGAGAGACCACACTGATCATAAGAGATTACACTCTACAGGAGAGAGAGACCTCACTGATCATAAGAGATTACACTGTATGGAGAGAGACCTCACTGATCATAAGAGATTACACTCTACAGGAGAGACATCACTGATCATAAGAGATTACACTCTACAGGAGAGAGACCTCACTGATCATAAGAGATTACACTCTACAGGAGAGACATCACTGATCATAAGAGATTACACTCTACAGGAGAGACATCACTGATCATAAGAGATTACACTCTACAGGATAGACATCACTGATCATAAGAGATTACACTCTACAGGAGAGAGAGACCTCACTGATCATAAGAGATTACACTCTACAGGAGAGAGAGACCTCACTGATCATAAGAGATTACACTCTACAGGAGAGACCTCACTGATCATAAGAGATTACACTACAGGAGAGAGAAAGAGACCTCACTGATCATAAGAGATTACACTCTACAGGAGAGAGACCTCACTGATCATAAGAGATTACACTCTACAGGAGAGACATCACTGATCATAAGAGATTACACTCTACAGGAGAGAGAGAGAGAGACCTCACTGATCATAAGAGATTACACTCTACAGGAGAGACCTCACTGATCATAAGAGATTACACTCTACAGGAGAGAGAGACCTCACTGATCATAAGAGATTACACTCTACAGGAGAGAGAGACCTCACTGATCATAAGAGATTACACTCTACAGGAGAGAGAGACCTCACTGATCATAAGAGATTACACTCTACAGGAGAGAGAGACCTCACTGATCATAAGAGATCACACTCTACAGGAGAGACATCACTGATCATAAGAGATTACACTCTACAGGAGAGACATCACGGATCATAAGAGATTACACTCTACAGGAGAGAGAGACCTCACTGATCATAAGAGATTACACTCTACAGGAAAGAGAGACCTCACTGATCATAAGAGATTACACCCTACAGGAGAGACGTCACTGATCATAAGAGATTACACTCTACAGGAGAGTCATCACTGATCATAAGAGATTACACTCTACAGGAGAGTCATCACTGATCATGAGAGATTACACTCTACAGGAGAGACATCACTGATCATAAGAGAGTACACTCTACAGGAGAGACATCACTGATCATAAGAGATTACACTCTACAGGAGAGACATCACTGATCATAAGAGATTACACTCTACAGGAGAGACATCACTGATCATAAGAGATTACACTCTACAGGAGAGAGACATCACTGATCATAAGAGATTACACTCTACAGGAGAGACATCACTGATCATAAGAGATTACACTCTACAGGAGAGAGAGACCTCACTGATCATAAGAGATTACACTCTACAGGAGAGAGAGACATCACTGATCATAAGAGATTACACTCTACAGGAGAGAAAGAGAGACCTCACTGATCGTAAGAGATTACACTCTTCAGGAGAGACATCACTGATCATAAGAGATTACACTCTACAGGAGAGACATCACTGATCATAAGAGATTACACTCTACAGGAGAGAGAGACCTCACTGATCATAAGAGATTACACTCTACAGGAGAGAGAGACCTCACTGATCATAAGAGATTACACTCTACAGGAGAGAGACCTCACTGATCATAAGAGATTACACTCTACAGGAGAGAGAGACCTCACTGATCATAAGAGATTACACTCTACAGGAGAGAGAGACCACACTGATCATAAGAGATTACACTCTACAGGAGGGACCTCACTGATCATAAGAGATTACACTCTACAGGAGATAGAGAGACCTCACTGATCATAAGAGATTACACTCTACAGGAGAGAGAGACCTCACTGATCATAAGAGATTACACTCTACAGGAGAGACCTCACTGATCATAAGAGATTACACTCTACAGGAGAGAGAGAGACCACACTGATCATAAGAGATTACACTCTACAGGAGAGAGAGACCTCACTGATCATAAGAGATTACACTGTATGGAGAGAGACCTCACTGATCATAAGAGATTACACTCTACAGGAGAGACATCACTGATCATAAGAGATTACACTCTACAGGAGAGAGACCTCACTGATCATAAGAGATTACACTCTACAGGAGAGACATCACTGATCATAAGAGATTACACTCTACAGGAGAGAGACCTCACTGATCATAAGAGATTACACTCTACAGGAGAGACATCACTGATCATAAGAGATTACACTCTACAGGAGAGACATCACTGATCATAAGAGATTACACTCTACAGGAGAGAGAGACCTCACTGATCATAAGAGATTACACTCTACAGGAGAGAGACATCACTTATCATAAGAGATTACACTCTACAGGAGAGAGACATCACTGATCATAAGAGATTACACTACAGGATAGACATCACTGATCATAAGAGATTACACTACAGGAGAGACATCACTGATCATAAGAGATTACACTCTACAGGAGAGAGAGACCTCACTGATCATAAGAGATTACACTCTACAGGAGAGAGAGACCTCACTGATCATAAGAGATTACACTCTACAGGAGAGACATCACTGATCATAAGAGATTACACTCTACAGGAGAGAGAGACCTCACTGATCATAAGAGATTACACTCTACAGGAGAGACATCACTGATCATAAGAGATTACACTCTACAGGAGAGAGAGCCCTCACTGATCATAAGAGATTACACTCTACAGGAGAGAGACCTCACTGATCATAAGAGATTACACTCTACAGGAGAGAGAGACCTCACTGATCATAAGAGATTACACTCTACATGAGAGAGACCTCACTGATCATAAGAGATTACACTCTACAGGAGAGAGAGACCTCACTGATCATAAGAGATTACACTCTACAGGAGAGAGATCACTGATCATAAGAGATTACACTCTACAGGAGAGAGACCTCACTGATCATAAGAGATTACACTCTACAGGAGAGACCTCACTGATCATAAGAGATTACACTCTACAGGAGAGACCTCACTGATCATAAGAGATTACACTCTACAGGAGAGACCTCACTGATCATAAGAGATTACACTCTACAGGAGAGACATCACTGATCATAAGAGATTACACTCTACAGGAGAGACATCACTGATCATAAGAGATTACACTTTACAGGAGAGAGAGACGTCACTGATCATAAGAGATTACACTCTACAGGAGAGACCTCACTGATCATAAGAGATTACACTCTACAGGAGAGAGACCTCACTGATCATAAGAGATTGCACTCTACAGGAGAGACCTCACTGATCATAAGAGATTACACTCTACAGGAGAGAGAGACCTCACTGATCATAAGAGATTACACTCTACAGGAGAGAGACCTCACTGATCATAAGAGATTACACTCTACAGGAGAGAGAGAGACCTCACTGATCATAAGATCTTACACTCTACAGGAGAGAGACCTCACTGATCACAAGAGATAACACTCTACAGGAGAGAGAGACGTCACTGATCATAAGAGATTACACTCTACAGGAGAGACCTCACTGATCATAAGAGATTACACTCTACAGGAGAGAGACCTCACTGATCATAAGAGATTGCACTCTACAGGAGAGACCTCACTGATCATAAGAGATTACACTCTACAGGAGAGAGAGACCTCACTGATCATAAGAGATTACACTCTACAGGAGAGACCTCACTGATCATAAGAGATTACACTACAGGAGAGACCTCACTGATCATAAGAGATTACACTCTACAGGAGAGAGAGAGAGACCTCACTGATCATAAGAGATTACACTCTACAGGAGAGAGACCTCACTGATCATAAGAGATTACACTCTACAGGAGAGAGACCTCACTGATCATAAGAGATTACACTATACTGCAGTAGACCTGTATATAAGAGATTACACTATACTGCAGTAGACCTGTATATAAGAGAGTACACTATACTGCAGCAGACCTGTATATAAGAGATTACACTATACTGCAGTAGACCTGTATATAAGAGATTACACTATACCGCTGTAGACCTGTATATAAGAGATTACACTATACTGCAGTAGACCTGTATATAAGAGATTACACTATACTGCAGTAGACCTGTATATAAGAGATTACACTATACTGCTGTAGACCTGTATATAAGAGATTACACTATACTGCAGTAGACCTGTATATAAGAGATTACACTATACTGCAATAGACCTGTATATAAGAGATTACACTATACCGCTGTAGACCTGTATATAAGAGATTACACTATACTGCAGTAGACCTGTATATAAGAGATTACACTATACTGCAGTAGACCTGTATATAAGAGATTACACTACACTGCTGTAGACCTGTATATAAGAGATTACAGTATACTGCTGTAGACCTGTATATAAGAGATTACACTATACTGCAGTAGACCTGTATATAAGAGATTACACTATACTGCTGTAGACCTGTATATAAGAGAGTACACTATACCGCTGTAGACCTGTATATAAGAGATTACACTATACTGCAGTAGACCTGTATATAAGAGATTACACTACACTGCTGTAGACCTGTATATAAGAGATTACAGTATACTGCTGTAGACCTGTATATAAGAGATTACACTATACTGCAGTAGACCTGTATATAAGAGATTACACTGTACTGCTGTAGACCTGTATATAAGAGATTACACTATACTGCAGTAGACCTGTATATAAGAGATGACACTATACTGCAGTAGACCTGTATATAAGAGATTACACTATACTGCAGTAGACCTGTATATAAGAGATTACACTATACTGCTGTAGACCTGTATATAAGAGATTACACTATACTGCTGTAGACCTGTATATAAGAGATTACACTATACTGCTGTAGACCTGTATATAAGAGATTACATTATACTGCTGTAGACCTGTATATAAGAGATTACACTATACTGCAGTAGACCTGTATATAAGAGATGACACTATACTGCAGTAGACCTGTATATAAGAGATTACACTATACTGCAGTAGACCTGTATATAAGAGATTACACTATACTGCTGTAGACCTGTATATAAGAGATTACACTATACTGCTGTAGACCTGTATATAAGAGATTACACTATACTGCTGTAGACCTGTATATAAGAGATTACACTATACTGCTGTAGACCTGTATATAAGAGATTACACTATACTGCTGTAGACCTGTATATAAGAGATTACACTATACTGCTGTAGACCTGTATATAAGAGATTACACTATACTACTGTAGACCTGTATATAAGAGATTACACTATACTGCAGTAGACCTGTATATAAGAGATTACACTATACTGCAGTAGACCTGTATATAAGAGATGACACTATACTGCAGTAGACCTGTATATAAGAGATTACACTATACTGCAGTAGACCTGTATATAAGAGATTACACTATACTGCTGTAGACCTGTATATAAGAGATTACACTATACTGCTGTAGACCTGTATATAAGAGATTACACTATACTGCTGTAGACCTGTATATAAGAGATTACACTATACTGCTGTAGCCCTGTATATAAGAGATTACACTATACTGCAGTAGACCTGTATATAAGAGATTACACTATACTGCTGTAGACCTGTATATAAGAGATTACACTATACTGCAGTAGACCTGTATATAAGAGATTACACTATACTGCAGTAGACCTGTATATAAGAGATTACACTATACTGCAGTAGACCTGTATATTAGAGATTACACTATACTGCTGTAGACCTGTATATAAGAGATTACACTATACTGCAGTAGACCTGTATATAAGAGATTACACTATACTGCTGTAGACCTGTATATAAGAGATTACACTATACTGCTGTAGACCTGTATATAAGAGATTACACTATACTGCTGTAGACCTGTATATAAGAGATTACACTATACTGCTGTAGCCCTGTATATAAGAGATTACACTATACTGCAGTAGACCTGTATATAAGAGATTACACTATACTGCTGTAGACCTGTATATAAGAGATTACACTATACTGCAGTAGACCTGTATATAAGAGATTACACTATACTGCAGTAGACCTGTATATAAGAGATTACACTATACTGCAGTAGACCTGTATATTAGAGATTACACTATACTGCTGTAGACCTGTATATAAGAGATTACACTATACTGCTGTAGACCTGTATATAAGAGATTACACTATACTGCTGTAGACCTGTATTTAAGAGATTACACTATACTGCTGTAGACCTGTATATAAGAGATTACACTATACAGCAGTAGACCTGTATATAAGAGATTACACTGCACTGCTGTAGACCTGTATATAAGAGATTACACTATACTGCAGTAGACCTGTATATAAGAGATTACACTATACTGCTGTAGACCTGTATATAAGAGATTACACTATACTGCTGTAGACCTGTATATAAGAAATTACACTATACTGCTGTAGACCTGTATATAAGAGAGTACACTATACCGCTGTAGACCTGTATATAAGAGAGTACACTATACTGCTGTAGACCTGTATATAAGAGATTACACTATACTGCAGTAGACCTGTATATAAGAGATTACACTATACTGCTGTAGACCTGTATATAAGAGATTACACTATACTGCAGTAGACCTGTATATAAGAAATTACACTATACTGCTGTAGACCTGTATATAAGAGATTACACTATACTGCTGTAGACCTGTATATAAGAGATTACACTATACTGCTGTAGACCTGTATATAAGAGATTACACTATACTGCTGTAGACCTGTATATAAGAGATTACACTATACTGCTGTAGACCTGTATATAAGAGATTACACTATACTGCTGTAGACCTGTATATAAGAGATTACACTATACTGCAGTAGACCTGTATATAAGAGATTACACTATACTGCTGTAGACCTGTATATAGGAGATTACACTATACTGCTGTAGACCTGTATATAAGAGATTACACTATACTGCTGTAGACCTGTATATAAGAGATTACACTATACTGCTTTAGACCTGTATATAAGAGATTACACTATACTGCAGTAGACCTGTATATAAGAGATGACACTATACTGCAGTAGACCTGTATATAAGAGATTACACTATACTGCAGTAGACCTGTATATAAGAGATTACACTATACTGCTGTAGACCTGTATATAAGAGATTACACTATACTGCTGTAGACCTGTATATAAGAGATTACACTATACTGCTGTAGACCTGTATATAAGAGATTACACTATACTGCTTTAGACCTGTATATAAGAGATTACACTATACTGCAGTAGACCTGTATATAAGAGATGACACTATACTGCTGTAGACCTGTACATAAGAGATTACACTATACTGCAGTAGACCTGTATATAAGAGATTACACTATACTGCAGTAGACCTGTATATAAGAGAGTACACTATACTGCTGTAGACCTGTATATAAGAGATTACACTATACTGCAGTAGACCTGTATATAAGAGATTACACTATACTGCAGTAGACCTGTATATAAGAGATTACACTGTACTGCTGTAGACCTGTATATAAGAGATTACGCTATACTGCAGTAGACCTGTATATAAGAGATTACACTATACTGCAGTAGACCTGTATATAAGAGATTACACTATACTGCAGTAGACCTGTATATAAGAGAGTACACTATACCGCTGTAGACCTGTATATAAGAGATTACACTATACTGCTGTAGACCTGTATATAAGAGATTACACTATACTGCTGTAGACCTGTACATAAGAGATTACACTATACTGCAGTAGACCTGTATATAAGAGATTACACTATACTGCTGTAGACCTGTATATAAGAGATTACACTATACTGCAGTAGACCTGTATATAAGAGATTACACTATACTGCTGTAGACCTGTATATAAGAGATTACACTATACCGCGGTAGACCTGTATATAAGAGAGTACACTATACCGCTGTAGACCTGTATATAAGAGATTACACTATACTGCTGTAGACCTGTATATAAGAGATGACACTATACTGCTGTAGACCTGTATATAAGAGATTACACTATACTGCAGTAGACCTGTATATAAGAGATTACACTATACTGCAGTAGACCTGTATATAAGAGAGTACACTATACTGCTGTAGACCTGTATATAAGAGATTACACTATACTGCAGTAGACCTGTATATAAGAGATTACACTATACTGCAGTAGACCTGTATATAAGAGATTACACTGTACTGCTGTAGACCTGTATATAAGAGATTACGCTATACTGCAGTAGACCTGTATATAAGAGATTACACTATACTGCAGTAGACCTGTATATAAGAGATTACACTATACTGCAGTAGACCTGTATATAAGAGAGTACACTATACCGCTGTAGACCTGTATATAAGAGATTACACTATACTGATGTAGACCTGTATATAAGAGATTACACTATACTGCTGTAGACCTGTATATAAGAGATTACACTATACTGCAGTAGACCTGTATATAAGAGATTACACTATACTGCTGTAGACCTGTATATAAGAGATTACACTATACTGCAGTAGACCTGTATATAAGAGATTACACTGTACTGCTGTAGACCTGTATATAAGAGATTACACTATACTGCAGTAGACCTGTATATGAGATTACACTATACTGCAGTAGACCTGTATATAAGAGATTACACTATACTGCTGTAGACCTGTATATAAGAGATTACACTATACCGCTGTAGACCTGTATATAAGAGATTACACTATACTGCTGTAGACCTGTATATAAGAGATTACACTATACCGCTGTAGACCTGTATATAAGAGATTACACTATACTGCAGTAGACCTGTATATTAGAGATTACACTATACTGCTGTAGACCTGTATATAAGAGATTACACTATACTGCAGTAGACCTGTATATTAGAGATTACACTATACTGCAGTAGACCTGTATATAAGAGAGTACACTATACCGCTGTAGACCTGTATATAAGAGATTACACTATACTGCTGTAGACCTGTATATAAGAGATTACACTATACTGCTGTAGACCTGTACATAAGAGATTACACTATACTGCAGTAGACCTGTATATAAGAGATTACACTATACTGCTGTAGACCTGTATATAAGAGATTACACTATACTGCAGTAGACCTGTATATAAGAGATTACACTATACTGCTGTAGACCTGTATATAAGAGATTACACTATACCGCGGTAGACCTGTATATAAGAGAGTACACTATACCGCTGTAGACCTGTATATAAGAGATTACACTATACTGCTGTAGACCTGTATATAAGAGATGACACTATACTGCTGTAGACCTGTATATAAGAGATTACACTATACTGCAGTAGACCTGTATATAAGAGATTACACTATACTGCAGTAGACCTGTATATAAGAGAGTACACTATACTGCTGTAGACCTGTATATAAGAGATTACACTATACTGCAGTAGACCTGTATATAAGAGATTACACTATACTGCAGTAGACCTGTATATAAGAGATTACACTGTACTGCTGTAGACCTGTATATAAGAGATTACGCTATACTGCAGTAGACCTGTATATAAGAGATTACACTATACTGCAGTAGACCTGTATATAAGAGATTACACTATACTGCAGTAGACCTGTATATAAGAGAGTACACTATACCGCTGTAGACCTGTATATAAGAGATTACACTATACTGATGTAGACCTGTATATAAGAGATTACACTATACTGCTGTAGACCTGTATATAAGAGATTACACTATACTGCAGTAGACCTGTATATAAGAGATTACACTATACTGCTGTAGACCTGTATATAAGAGATTACACTATACTGCAGTAGACCTGTATATAAGAGATTACACTGTACTGCTGTAGACCTGTATATAAGAGATTACACTATACTGCAGTAGACCTGTATATGAGATTACACTATACTGCAGTAGACCTGTATATAAGAGATTACACTATACTGCTGTAGACCTGTATATAAGAGATTACACTATACCGCTGTAGACCTGTATATAAGAGATTACACTATACTGCTGTAGACCTGTATATAAGAGATTACACTATACCGCTGTAGACCTGTATATAAGAGATTACACTATACTGCAGTAGACCTGTATATTAGAGATTACACTATACTGCTGTAGACCTGTATATAAGAGATTACACTATACTGCAGTAGACCTGTATATTAGAGATTACACTATACTGCTGTAGACCTGTATATAAGAGATTACACTATACCGCTGTAGACCTGTATATAAGAGAGTACACTATACTGCTGTAGACCTGTATAAAATAAATGTGAGCTGATCCTGACGTTACAGTGTATCAGCTCCTGTATGAGGGAGGACGCAGGGAGGTGACTGATACAAGGAAACGTGGAACACTGAGAAATGTATTCTCTATAAATAGTTAATAGATACTATATCACAGCAGGTTTTGTTACAGTGTATCAGTGGATATAACATTGTATATCGGATACTATATCACAGCAGGTTTTGTTACAGTGTATCAGTGGATATAACATTGTATATCGGATACTATATCACAGCAGGGTTTTGTTACAGTGTATCAGTGGATATAACATTGTATATCGGATACTATATCACAGCAGGTTTTGTTACAGTGTATCAGTGGATATAATATTGTGTATCACATGATATCACAGCAGGGTTTTGTTACAGTGTATCGGTGGATATAACATTGTGTATCGGATACTATATCACAGCAGGGTTTTGTTACAGTGTATCGGTGGATATAACATTGTGTATTGGATACTATATCACAGCAGGTTTTGTTACAGTGTATCGGTGGATATAACATTGTGTATCAGATACTATATCACAGCAGGGTTTTGTTACAGTGTATCGGTGATATAACATTGTATATCGGATACTATATCACAGCAGGGTTTGTTACAGTGTATCGGTGGACATAACATTGTATATCGGATACTATATCACAGCAGGGTTTTGTTACAGTGTATCGGTGGATATAACATAGTGTATCGGACACTATATCACAGCAGGGTTTTGTTACAGTGTATCGGTGATATAACATTGTATATTGGATACTATATCACAGCAGGGTTTTGTTACAGTGTATCAGTGGATATAACATTGTATATCGGATACTATATCACAGCAGGGTTTTGTTACAGTGTATCGGTGGATACAATATTGTGTATCACATGATATCACAGCAGGGTTTTGTTACAGTGTATCGGTGGATATAACATTGTGTATCGGATACTATATCACAGCAGGGTTTTGTTACAGTGTATCGGTGGACATAACATTGTGTATCACATATGATATCACAGCAGGGTTTTGTTACAGTGTATCGGTGATATAACATTGTGTATCGGATACTTTATCACAGCAGGGTTTTGTTATAGTGTATCGGTGATATAACATTGTGTGTCGGTTACTATATCACAGCAGGGTTTGTTACAGTGTATCGGTGGATATAACATTGTGTATCGGATACTATATCACAGCAGGTTTTGTTACAGTGTATCAGTGGATATAACATTGTGTATCGGATACTATATCACAGCAGGGTTTGTTACAGTGTATCAGTGGATATAACATTGTGTATCGGATACTATATCACAGCAGGGTTTTGTTACAGTGCATCGGTGGATATAACATTGTGTATCGGATACTATATCACAGCAGGGTTTTGTTACAGTGTATCGGTGGACATAACATTGTGTATCGGATACTATATCACAGCAGGTTTTGTTACAGTGTATCGGTGGACATAACATTGTGTATCGGATACTATATCACAGCAGGTTTTGTTACAGTGTATCGGTGGACATAACATTGTGTATCGGATACTATATCACAGCAGGGTTTTGTTACAGTGTATCAGTGGATATAACATTGTGTATCAGATACTATATCACAGCAGGGTTTTGTTACAGTGTATCGGTGATATAACATTGTGTATCGGATACTATATCACAGCAGGGTTTTGTTACAGTGTATCAGTGGATATAACATTGTGTATCAGATACTATATCACAGCAGGGTTTTGTTACAGTGTATCGGTGGATATAACATTGTGTATCGGATACTATATCACAGCAGGTTTTGTTACAGTGTATCGGTGGACATAACAATGTGTATCGGATACTATATCACAGCAGGGTTTGTTACAGTGTATCAGTGGACATAACATTGTGTATCGGATACTATATCACAGCAGGGTTTTGTTACAGTGTATCGGTGATATAACATTGTGTATCGGATACTATATCACAGCAGGTTTTTGTTACAGTGTATAGGTGGACATAACATTGTGTATCGGATACTATATCACAGCAGGGTTTTGTTACAGTGTATCGGTGATATAACATAGTGTATCAGATACTATATCACAGCAGGGTTTGTTACAATGTATCGGTGGACATAACATTGTGTATCAGATACTATATCACAGCAGGGTTTGTTACAGTGTATCGGTGGACATAACATAGTGTATCGGATACTATATCACAGCAGGTTTTGTTACAGTGTATCAGTGATATAACATTGTGTATCGGATACTATATCACAGCAGAGTTTGTTACAGTGTATCGGTGATATAACATTGTGTATCAGATACTATATCACAGGAGGGTTTTGTTACAGTGTATCGGTGGACATAACATTGTGTATTGGATACTATATCACAGCAGGGTTTGTTACAGTGTATCGGTGGATATAACATTGTGTATCGAATACTATATCACAGCAGGTTTTTATTACAGTGTATAGGTGGACATAACATTGTGTATCGGATACTATATCACAGCAGGGTTTGTTACAGTGTATCGGTGATATAACATTGTATATCAGATACTATATCACAGCAGGGTTTTGTTACAGTGTATCGGTGATATAACATTGTGTATCAGATACTATATCACAGCAGGGTTTGTTACAGTGTATCGGTGGACATAACATTGTGTATCAGATACTATATCACAGCAGGGTTTTGTTACAATGTATCGGTGATATAACATTGTGTATCAGATACTATATCACAGCAGGGTTTGTTACAGTGTATCAGTGGATATAACATTGTGTATCGGATACTATATCACAGCAGGGTTTGTTACAGTGTATCGGTGGATATAACATTGTGTATCGGATACTATATCACAGCAGGGTTTGTTACAGTGTATCGGTGGACATAACATAGTGTATCGGATACTATATCACAGCAGGGTTTTGTTACAGTGTATCGGTGATATAACATTTTGTATCAGATACTATATCACAGCAGGGTTTTGTTACAGTGTATCGTTGGATATAACATTGTGTATCAGATACTATATCACAGCAGGGTTTGTTACAGTGTATCGGTGGACATAGCATTGTATATCACATATATCACAGCAGGGTTTTGTTACAGTGTATCGGTAGATATAACATTGTGTATCGGATACTATATCACAGCAGGGTTTGTTACAGTGTATCGGTGGACATAACATAGTGTATCGGATACTATATCACAGCAGGGTTTTGTTACAGTGTATCGGTGATATAACATTGTGTATCAGATACTATATCACAGCAGGGTTTTGTTACAGTGTATCGGTGGATATAACATTGTGTATCAGATACTGTATCACAGCAGGGTTTGTTACAGTGTATCGGTGGACATAACATTGTGTATCACATATATCACAGCAGGTTTTGTTACAGTGTATCGGTGGACATAACATTGTGTATCAGATACTATATCACAGCAGGGTTTGTTACAGTGTATCGGTGGACATAACATTGTGTATCACATATATCACAGCAGGTTTTGTTACAGTGTATCGGTGGACATAACATTGTGTATCAGATACTATATCACAGCAGGGTTTGTTACAGTGTATCGGTGAAATAACATTGTGTATCAGATACTATATCACAGCAGGGTTTTGTTACAGTGTATCGGTGGACATAACATTGTGTATTGGATACTATATCACAGCAGGTTTTGTTACAGTGTATCGGTGGACATAACATTGTGTATCGGATACTATATCACAGCAGGGTTTGTTACAGTGTATCGGTGGACATAGCATTGTATATCACATATATCACAGCAGGGTTTTGTTACAGTGTATCGGTAGATATAACATTGTGTATCAGATACTATATCACAGCAGGGTTTGTTACAGTGTATCGGTGATATAACATTGTGTATCGGATACTATATCACAGCAGGTTTTGTTACAGTGTATCGGTGGACATAACATTGTGTATCGGATACTATATCACAGCAGGGTTTGTTACAGTGTATCGGTGGACATAACATTGGATAAGTTGGGTATTACAGAACTTTCCCCATAACTTTCCGTCCCTCTGGTCCCTACAGGATCGGAGGGATATGTGGGGCAGAAGACAAGAGGACAGCACAGTCGGGGTTACTCACCGAGGGTCTTCTCTGGGGCGGTTAAAGGGGACATAAGACAAATGTATAAAATCCATATCCAGGGCCACAGAGGCTGCGGAGTGCTCCCCCAGTGTGTCCTCATGTCAGATGTTTCCTCTCCCCTCATCCTCAGCTCTATATATATATATATATATATGGCTCTCCTCCCCCTCCATCTCCCTGCCCCTAAGCCTCCTCCTGTAAGCCAGGCCCCTGCAGCTGCTCAGATTCCAGATGTAATAGAGAGCCCGGGAGGGGGGGCGCCAGGACTGGAGGGGTTAATGTGATGGGGAGATTACAGGGCTCTGCAGGGGGGGGATACAGACCCTATTACTGAGCATCATTTCCTGCACAGTCACTTATCTGATCTAATCATGAATCACCAGCCCCAGGAAATGTGCCCCCTGCTGTGTGCAAGAGGGTAGTGACTGCACTGTGTATTGTGACTGTACTGTGTATAGTGTCTGTACTGTATATAGAGTCTGTACTGTGTATAGTGTCTGTATACTGTGTATAGTCTCTGTACTGTGTATAGTGTCTGTACTGTGTATAGTGTCTGTGTACTGTGTATAGTGTCTGTACTGTATATAGAGTCTGTACTGTGTATAGTGTCTGTATACTGTGTATAGTCTCTGTACTGTGTATAGTGTCTGTACTGTGTATAGTGACTGTACTGTGTATATAGTGACTGTACTGTGTATAGTGTCTGTACTGTGTATAGTGACTGCACTGTGTATAGTGACTGTACTGTGTATAGTGACTGCACTGTGTATAGTGTCTGTACTGTGTATAGTGTCTGTACTGTGTATAGTGACTCACTGTGTATAGTGTCTGTACTGTATATAGAGTCTGTACTGTGTATAGTGTCTGTACTGTGTATAGTGACTGTACTGTGTATAGTGACTGCACTGTGTATAGTGTCTGTACTGTATATAGTGTCTGTACTGTGTATAGTGTCTGTACTGTGTATAGTCTCTGTACTGTGTATAGTGTCTGTACTGTGTATATTGTCTGTACTGTGTATTGTGACTGTACTGTGCATAGTGTCTGTACTGTGTATAGTGACTGTACTGTGTATAGTGACTGTACTGTGTATAGTGACTGTACTGTGTATATAGTGACTGCACTGTGTATAGTGACTGTACTGTGTATAGTGACTGCACTGTATATAGTGTCTGTACTGTGTATAGTGACTGTACTGTGTATAGTGTATGTGTACTGTATATATAGTAACTGTACTGTGTATAGTGTCTGTACTGTGTATAGTGTCTGTACTGTGTATAGTGTCTGTATACTGTGTATAGTGTCTGTACTGTATATAGAGTCTGTACTGTGTATAGTGTCTGTACTGTGTATATAGTGTATGTATACTGTGTATGGTGTCTGTACTGTATATAGAGTCTGTACTGTGTATAGTGACTGTACTGTGTATAGTGTCTGTATACTGTGTATAGTGTCTGTACTGTGTATAGTGTCTGTACTGTGTATAGTGACTGCACTGTGTATAGTGTCTGTACTGTGTATAGTGACTGCACTGTGTATAGTGTCTGTACTGTGTATAGTGTCTGTTCTGTGTATAGTGACTGTACTGTGTATAGTGTCTGTATACTGTGTATAGTGTCTGTATACTGTGTATAGTGTCTGTACTGTGTATAGTGTCTGTATACTGTATATATAGTGACTGTACTGTGTATAGTGTCTGTATACTGTATATATAGTGACTGCACTGTGTATAGTGACTGTACTGTGTATAGTGTCTGTGTACTGTGTATAGTGACTGCACTGTGTATAGTGTATGTACTGTGTATAGTGTCTGTATACTGTATATATAGTGACTGTACTGTGTATAGTGTCTGTACTGTGTATAGTGATTGTACTGTGTGTAGTGTCTGTACTGTATATAGTGTCTGTACTGTGTATAGTGTCTGTATACTGTGTATAGTGTCTGTACTGTATATATAGTGACTGCACTGTGTATAGTGTCTGTACTGTATATATAGTGACTGCACTGTGTATAGTGTCTGTACTGTATATATAGTGACTGCACTGTGTATAGTGACTGTACTGTGTATAGTGTATGTACTGTGTATAGTGACTGTACTGTGTGTAGTGTCTGTACTGTATGAAGTGACTGTACTGTGTATACTGTCTGTACTGTGTATAGTGACTGTACTGTGTATACTGTCTGTACTGTGTATAGTGACTGTACTGTGTATACTGTCTGTACTGTGTATAGTGTCTGTATACTGTATATATAGTGACTGTACTGTGTATAGTGTCTGTACTGTGTATAGTGACTGTACTGTGTATAGTGTCTGTATACTGTATATAGTGACTGTACTGTGTATAGTGTCTGTACTGTATATAGTGACTGTACTGTGTATACTGTCTGTACTGTGTATAGTGTCTGTATACTGTATATATAGTGACTGCACTGTGTATAGTGTCTGTACTGTGTATAGTGTCTGTATACTGTATATATAGTGACTGTACTCTGTATAGTGTCTGTGTACTGTATATATAGTGTCTGTACTGTGTTTAGTGTCTGTACTGTGTATAGTGTCTGTACTGTGTATAGTGTCTGTTTACTGCATATATAGTGACTGTACTGTGTATAGTGTCTGTGTACTGTGTATATAGTGACTGTACTGTGTATAGTGTCTGTGTACTGTGTATAGTGTCTGTGTACTGTATATATAGTAACTGTACTGTGTATAGTGTCTGTACTGTGTATAGTGACTGTACTGTGTGTAGTGTCTGTACTGTATATAGTGTCTGTACTGTGTATAGTGTCTGTACTGTACATATAGTGTCTGTACTGTGTATATAGTGTCTGTACTGTATATAGTGTCTGTACTGTGTATAGTGTCTGTACTGTATATATAGTGTCTGTACTGTGTATATAGTGTCTGTACTGTATATAGTGTCTGTACTGTGTAAAGTGTCTGTATACTGTATATATAGTGACTGTACTGTCTATAGTGTCTGTGTACTGTATATATAGTGACTGTACTGTGTATAGTGACTGTACTGTGTATAGTGTCTGTACTGTGTATAGTGTCTGTGTACTGTATATATAGTGACTGTACTGTGTATAGTGTCTGTACTGTGTATAGTGTCTGTACTGTGTATAGTGACTGTACTGTGTATAGTGTCTGTACTGTGTATAGTGTCTGTACTGTGTATAGTGTCTGTGTACTGTATATATAGTGACTGTACTGTGTATAGTGTCTGTACTGTGTATAGTGTCTGTACTGTGTATAGTGACTGTACTGTGTATAGTGTCTGTACTGTGTATAGTGTCTGTGTACTGTATATATAGTGACTGTACTGTGTATAGTGTCTGTACTGTGTATAGTGTCTGTACTGTGTATAGTGACTGTACTGTGTTTAGTGTCTGTACTGTGTATAGTGTCTGTACTGTGTATAGTGTCTGTGTACTGTATATATAGTGTCTGTACTGTGTATAGTGTCTGTGTACTGTATATATAGTGACTGTACTGTGTATAGTGTCTGTACTGTGTATAGTGTCTGTGTACTGTATATATAGTGTCTGTACTGTGTATAGTGTCTGTGTACTGTGTATAGTGACTGCACTGTGTATAGTGTCTGTACTGTGTATATAGTGACTGCACTGTGTATAGTGTCTGTGTACTGTATATATAGTGTCTGTACTGTGTATAGTGTCTGTATACTGTGTATAGTGTCTGTACTGTGTATAGTGTCTGTATACTGTGTATAGTGTCTGTACTGTGTACAATGTCTGTACTGTGTATAGTGTCTGTATACTGTGTATAGTGTCTGTACTGTGTATA
This sequence comes from Hyla sarda, assembly GCF_029499605.1. Lineage (NCBI taxonomy): Eukaryota > Metazoa > Chordata > Amphibia > Anura > Hylidae > Hyla > Hyla sarda. The sequence continues at coordinate 7,421,804 of NC_079189.1, read as the reverse complement.
GTGTATGCACTGTGTATAGTGTCTGTGTACTGTATATATAGTGACTGTACTGTGTATAGTGTCTGTATACTGTGTATATAGTGACTGTACTGTGTATAGTGTCTGTACTGTGTATAGTGTCTGTACTGTGTATAGTGACTGTACTGTGTATAGTGTCTGTATACTGTATATATAGTGACTGCACTGTGTATAGTGTCTGTACTGTGTATAGTGTCTGTATACTGTATATATAGTGACTGTACTGTGTATAGTGTCTGTACTGTGTATAGTGTCTGTGTACTGTATATATAGTGTCTGTACTGTGTATAGTGTCTGTACTGTGTATAGTGTCTGTATACTGTGTATAGTGTCTGTACTGTGTATAGTGTCTGTACTGTGTATAGTGTCTGTGTACTGTATATATAGTGACTGTACTGTGTATAGTGACTGTTCTGTGTGTAGTGTCTGTACTGTATATAGTGACTGTACTGTGTATAGTGTCTGTACTGTGTATAGTGTCTGTACTGTGTATAGTGACTGTACTGTGTATAGTGTCTGTATACTGTGTATAGTGTCTGTACTGTGTATAGTGTCTGTACTGTGTATAGTGACTGCACTGTGTGTAGTGTCTGTACTGTGTATAGTGTCTGTACTGTGTATAGTGTCTGTATTGTGTATAGTGTCTGTGTACTGTATATATAGTGACTGTACTGTGTATAGTGTCTGTACTGTGTATAGTGTCTGTACTGTGTATAGTGTCTGTATACTGTGTATAGTGTCTGTACTGTATATATAGTGTCTGTACTGTGTATAGTGTCTGTGTACTGTATATATAGTGACTGAACTGTGTATAGTGTCTGTACTGTGTATAGTGTCTGTACTGTGTATAGTGACTGTACTGTGTATAGTGTCTGTATACTGTATATATAGTGACTGCACTGTGTATAGTGTCTGTACTGTGTATAGTGTCTGTACTGTGTATAGTGTCTGTACTGTGTATAGTGTCTGTACTGTGTAAAGTGTCTGTATACTGTATATATAGTGTCTGTACTGTGTATAGTGTCTGTATACTGTGTATAGTGTCTGTACTGTGTATAGTGTCTGTATACTGTGTATAGTGTCTGTACTGTGTACAATGTCTGTACTGTGTATAGTGTCTGTACTGTGTATAGTGTCTGTATACTGTATATATAGTGTCTGTGTACTGTATATATAGTGTCTGTACTGTGTATAGTGTCTGTACTGTGTATAGTGTCTGTACTGTGTATAGTGTCTGTATACTGTGTATAGTGTCTGTACTGTGTATAGTGTATGCACTGTGTATAGTGTCTGTGTACTGTATATATAGTGACTGTACTGTGTATAGTGTCTGTATACTGTGTATATAGTGACTGTACTGTGTATAGTGTCTGTACTGTGTATAGTGTCTGTACTGTGTATAGTGACTGTACTGTGTATAGTGTCTGTATACTGTATATATAGTGACTGCACTGTGTATAGTGTCTGTACTGTGTATAGTGTCTGTATACTGTATATATAGTGACTGTACTGTGTATAGTGTCTGTGTACTGTATATATAGTGTCTGTACTGTGTATAGTGTCTGTACTGTGTATAGTGTCTGTGTACTGTGTATAGTGTCTGTACTGTGTATAGTGTCTGTACTGTGTATAGTGTCTGTGTACTGTATATATAGTGACTGTACTGTGTATAGTGTCTGTACTGTGTATAGTGTCTGTATACTGTGTATAGTGTCTGTACTGTATATATAGTGTCTGTACTGTGTATAGTGTCTGTGTACTGTATATATAGTGACTGTACTGTGTGTAGTGTCTGTACTGTATATAGTGACTGTACTGTGTATAGTGTCTGTACTGTGTATAGTGTCTGTACTGTGTATAGTGACTGTACTGTGTATAGTGTCTGTATACTGTATATATAGTGACTGCACTGTGTGTAGTGTTTGTACTGTGTATAGTGTCTGTACTGTGTATAGTGTCTGTACTGTATATAGTGTCTGTACTGTGTATAGTGTCTGTATACTGTGTATAGTGTCTGTACTGTGTATAGTGTCTGTACTGTGTATAGTGTCTGTATACTGTATATAGTGTCTGTACTGTGTATAGTGTCTGTACTGTGTATAGTGTCTGTACTGTGTATAGTGACTGTACTGTGTATAGTGTCTGTACTGTGTATAGTGTCTGTGTACTGTATATATAGTGTCTGTACTGTGTATAGTGTCTGTACTGTGTATAGTGTCTGTATACTGTGTATAGTGTCTGTACTGTGTATAGTGTCTGTATACTGTGTATAGTGTCTGTACTGTGTATAGTGTATGCACTGTGTATAGTGTCTGTGTACTGTATATATAGTGACTGTACTGTGTATAGTGTCTGTATACAGTGTATATAGTGACTGTACTGTGTATAGTGTCTGTACTGTGTATAGTGTCTGTACTGTGTATAGTGACTGTACTGTGTGTAGTGTCTGTACTGTATATAGTGTCTGTACTGTGTATAGTGTCTGTACTGTGTATAGTGACTGTACTGTGTATAGTGTCTGTATACTGTGTATAGTGTCTGTACTGTGTATAGTGTCTGTACTGTGTATAGTGACTGCACTGTGTGTAGTGTCTGTACTGTGTATAGTGTCTGTATTGTGTATAGTGTCTGTGTACTGTATATATAGTGACTGTACTGTGTATAGTGACTGTACTGTGTATAGTGTCTGTACTGTGTATAGTGTATGTACTGTGTATAGTGTCTGTACTGTGTATAGTGACTGTACTGTGTGTAGTGTCTGTACTGTATATAGTGACTGTACTGTGTATAGTGTCTGTACTGTGTATAGTGTCTGTACTGTGTATAGTGACTGTACTGTGTATAGTGTCTGTACTGTGTATAGTGTCTGTACTGTGTATAGTGACTGTACTGTGTATAGTGTCTGTATACTGTGTATATAGTGACTGTACTGTGTATAGTGTCTGTACTGTGTATAGTGTCTGTACTGTGTATAGTGTCTGTACTGTGTATAGTGTCTGTACTGTGTAAAGTGTCTGTATACTGTATATATAGTGACTGTACTGTGTATAGTGTCTGTGTACTGTATATATAGTGACTGTACTGTGTATAGTGTCTGTATACTGTGTATAGTGTCTGTACTGTGTATAGTGTCTGTACTGTGTATAGTGACTGCACTGTGTGTAGTGTCTGTACTGTGTATAGTGTCTGTATTGTGTATAGTGTCTGTGTACTGTATATATAGTGACTGTACTGTGTATAGTGTCTGTACTGTGTATAGTGTCTGTACTGTGTATAGTGTCTGTATACTGTGTATAGTGTCTGTACTGTATATATAGTGTCTGTACTGTGTATAGTGTCTGTGTACTGTATATATAGTGACTGTACTGTGTGTAGTGTCTGTACTGTATATAGTGACTGTACTGTGTATAGTGTCTGTACTGTGTATAGTGTCTGTACTGTGTATAGTGACTGTACTGTGTATAGTGTCTGTATACTGTATATATAGTGACTGCACTGTGTGTAGTGTTTGTACTGTGTATAGTGTCTGTACTGTGTATAGTGTCTGTACTGTGTAAAGTGTCTGTACTGTGTATAGTGTCTGTACTGTATATAGTGTCTGTACTGTGTATAGTGTCTGTGTACTGTATATATAGTGACTGTACTGTGTATAGTGTCTGTACTGTATATATAGTGTCTGTACTGTGTATAGTGTCTGTACTTTATATATAGTGACTATACTGTGTATAGTGTCTGTACTGTGTATAGTGTCTGTGTACTGTGTATAGTGACTGTACTGTGTATAGTGTCTGTGTACTGTACATATAGTGTCTGTACTGTGTATAGTGTCTGTACTGTGTATAGTGTCTGTACTGTGTATATATTGACTGCACTGTGTATAGTGTCTGTGTACTGTATATATAGTGTCTGTACTGTGTATAGTGTATGTACTGTGTATAGTGTCTGTACTGTGTATAGTGTCTGTGTACTGTATATATAGTGACTGCACTGTGTATAGTGACTGTACTGTGTATAGTGTCTGTGTACTGTATATATAGTGACTGTACTGTGTATAGTGTCTGTACTGTGTATAGTGTCTGTGTACTGTATATATAGTGTCTCTACTGTGTATAGTGTCTGTACTGTGTATAGTGTCAGTACTGTGTATATAGTGACTGCACTGTGTATAGTGTCTGTGTACTGTATATATAGTGTCTGTACTGTGTATAGTGTCTGTGTACTGTGTATAGTGTCTGTATTGTGTATAGTGTCTGTATACTGTGTATAGTGTCTGTACTGTGTATAGTGTCTGTTCTGTGTATATAGTGACTGCACTGTGTATAGTGTCTGTATACTGTATATATAGTGACTGTACTGTGTATAGTGCTTTGTACTGTATATATAGTGTCTGTACTGTGTATAGTGCTGTGTACTGTATATATAGTGTCTGAACTATGTATAGTGTCTGTACTGTGTATAGTGTCTGTACTGTGTATAGTGTCTGTATACTGTATATATAGTGACTGCACTGTGTATAGTGTCTGTACTGTGTATAGTGTATGTACTGTGTATAGTGTCTGTGTACTGTATATATAGTGACTGTACTGTGTATAGTGGGTGTGTACTGTATATATAGTGTCTGTACTGTGTATAGTGTCTGTGTACTGTATATATAGTGACTGCACTGTGTATAGTGTCTTTGTACTGTATATATAGTGACTGTACTGTGTATAGTGTCTGTACTGTGTATAGTGTCTGTGTACTGTATATAGTGTCTGTACTGTGTATAGTGTCTGTACTGTGTATAGTGTCAGTACTGTGTATATAGTGACTGCACTGTGTATAGTGTCTGTGTACTGTATATATAGTGTCTGTACTGTGTATAGTGTCTGTGTACTGTATATATAGTGTCTGTATTGTGTATAGTGTCTGTATACTGTGTATAGTGTCTGTACTGTGTATAGTGTCTGTACTGTGTATATAGTGACTGCACTGTGTATAGTGACTGTGTACTGTATATATAGTGTCTGTACTGTGTATAGTGTATGTACTGTGTATAGTGTCTGTGTACTGTATATATAGTGACTGTACTGTGTATAGTGTCTGTGTACTGTATATATAGTTTCTGTACTGTGTATAGTGTCTGTACTGTGTATAGTGTCTGTGTACTGTATATATAGTAACTGCACTGTGTATAGTGTCTGTGTACTGTATATATAGTGACTGTACTGTGTATAGTGTCTGTACTGTGTATAGTGTCTGTGTACTGTATATTTAGTGTCTGTACTGTGTATATTGTCTGTACTCTGTATAGTGTCTGTATACTGTGTATAGTGTCTGTACTGTGTATAGTGTCTGTATACTGTGTATAGTGTCTGTACTGTGTATAGTGTATGTACTGTGTATAGTGTCTGTATACTGTGTATAGTGTCTGTACTGTGTATAGTGTCTGTACTGTATATAGTGTCTGTACTGTGTATAGTGTCTGTGTACTGTATATATAGTGACTGTACTGTGTATAGTGTCTGAGTACTGTGTATATAGTGACTGTACTGTGTATATAGTGACTGTACTGTGTATAGTGTCTGTATACTGTATATAGTGTCTGTATACTGTATATATAGTGAATGCACTGTTTATAGTATCTATACTGTGTATAGTGTCTGTACTGTGTATAGTGTCTGTGTACTGTATATATATATATATATATATAGTGTCTGTACTGTGTATAGTGTCTGTGTACTGTATATATATATATATATATATATAGTGTCTGTACTGTGTATAGTGTCAGTACTGTGTATATAGTGACTGCACCGTGTATAGTGTCTGTGTACTGTATATATAGTGTCTGTACTGTGTATAGTGTCTGTGTACTGTGTATAGTGTCTGTATTGTGTATAGTGTCTGTATACTGTGTATAGTGTCTGTACTGTGTATAGTGTCTGTTCTGTGTATATAGTGACTGCACTGTGTATAGTGTCTGTATACTGTATATATAGTGACTGTACTGTGTATAGTGCTTTGTACTGTATATATAGTGTCTGTACTGTGTATAGTGCTGTGTACTGTATATATAGTGTCTGAACTATGTATAGTGTCTGTACTGTGTATAGTGTCTGTACTGTGTATAGTGTCTGTACTGTGTATAGTGTCTGTGTACTGTATATATAGTGACTGCACTGTGTATAGTGTCTGTACTGTGTATAGTGTATGTACTGTGTATAGTGTCTGTGTACTGTATATATAGTGTCTGTACTGTGTATAGTGTCTGTGTACTGTATATATAGTGACTGCACTGTGTATAGTGTCTTTGTACTGTATATATAGTGACTGTACTGTGTATAGTGTCTGTACTGTGTATAGTGTCTGTGTACTGTATATAGTGTCTGTACTGTGTATAGTGTCTGTACTGTGTATAGTGTCAGTACTGTGTATATAGTGACTGCACTGTGTATAGTGTCTGTGTACTGTATATATAGTGTCTGTATTGTGTATAGTGTCTGTATACTGTGTATAGTGTCTGTACTGTGTATAGTGTCTGTACTGTGTATATAGTGACTGCACTGTGTATAGTGACTGTGTACTGTATATATAGTGTCTGTACTGTGTATAGTGTATGTACTGTGTATAGTGTCTGTGTACTGTATATATAGTGACTGTACTGTGTATAGTGTCTGTGTACTGTATATATAGTTTCTGTACTGTATATATAGTGTCTGTATTGTGTATAGTGTCTGTATACTGTGTATAGTGTCTGTACTGTGTATAGTGTCTGTTCTGTATATATAGTAACTGCACTGTGTATAGTGTCTGTGTACTGTATATATAGTGACTGTACTGTGTATAGTGTCTGTACTGTGTATAGTGTCTGTGTACTGTATATTTAGTGTCTGTACTGTGTATAGTGTCTGTACTCTGTATAGTGTCTGTATACTGTGTATAGTGTCTGTACTGTGTATAGTGTATGTACTGTGTATAGTGTCTGTATACTGTGTATAGTGTCTGTACTGTGTATAGTGTCTGTACTGTATATAGTGTCTGTACTGTGTAGTGTCTGTGTACTGTATATTAGTGACTGTACTGTGTATAGTGTCTGAGTACTGTGTATATAGTGACTGTACTGTGTATATAGTGACTGTACTGTGTATAGTGTCTGTATACTGTATATAGTGTCTGTATACTGTATATATAGTGAATGCACTGTTTATAGTATCTATACTGTGTATAGTGTCTGTACTGTGTATAGTGTCTGTGTACTGTATATATATATATATATATATATATATATATATATATATATATAGTGTCTGTACTGTGTATAGTGTCTGTACTGTGTATAGTGTCTGTATACTGTGTATAGTGTCTGTACTGTGTATAGTGTCTGTATACTGTGTATAGTGTCTGTACTGTGTATAGTGTCTGTATACTGTGTATAGTGTCTGTACTGTGTATAGTGTCTGTATACTGTGTATAGTGACTGGACTGTGTATAGTGTCTGTATACTGTATATATATAGTGACTGTACTGTGTATAGTGTCTGTACTGTGTATAGTGTCTGTATACTGTGTATAGTGTCTGTACTGTGTATAGTGTCTGTACTGTGTATAGTGTCTGTACTGTGTATAGTGTCTGTATACTGTGTATAGTGTCTGTACTGTGTATAGTGTCTGTACTGTATATAGTGTCTGTACTGTATATAGTGTCTGTACTGTGTATAGTGTCTGTACTGTGTATAGTGTCTGTACTGTATATATAGTGACTGTACTGTGTATAGTGTCTGCACTGTGTATAGTGTCTGTACTGTATATATAGTGACTGTACTGTGTATAGTGTCTGCACTGTGTATAGTGTCTGTACTGTGTATAGTGTCTGTATACTGTATATAGTGTTTGTACTGTGTATAGTGTCTGTGTACTGTATATATAGTGACTGTACTGTGTATAGTGTCTGTGTACTGTATATATAGTGACTGTACTGTGTATAGTGTCTGTATACTGTGTATAGTGTCTGTACTGTGTATAGTGTCTGTACTGTGTATAGTGTCTGTATACTGTGTATAGTGTCTGTACTGTGTATAGTGTCTGTACTGTGTATAGTGACTGTACTGTGTACTGTGTATAGTGTATGTATACTGTCTATATAGTGACTGTACTGTGTATAGTGTCTGTGTACTGTGTATAGTGTCTGTGTACTGTGTATAGTGTCTGTACTGTGTATAGTGTCTGTACTGTGTATAGTGACTGCACTGTGTATAGTGTCTGTACTGTGTATAGTGTCTGTACTGTGTATAGTGTCTGTGTACTGTGTATAGTGTCTGTATTGTGTATAGTGTCTGTATTCTGTATATATAGTGTCTGTACTGTGTATAGTGACTGCACAGTGTATAGTGTCTGTACTGTGTATAGTGTCTGTGTACTGTGTATAGTGACTGCACTGTGTATAGTGTCTGTATACTGTATATATAGTGACTGTACTGTGTATAGTGTCTGCACTGTGTATAGTGACTGCACTGTGTATAGTGTCTGTATACTGTATATATAGTGACTGTACTGTGTATAGTGTCTGTACTGTGTATAGGGACTGTACTGTGTGTAGTGTCTGTACTGTATATAGTATCTGTACTGTGTATAGTGTCTGTACTGTGTATAGTGACTGTACTGTGTATAGTGTCTGTATACTGTATATATAGTGACTGCACTGTGTGTAGTGTTTGTACTGTGTATAGTGTCTGTACTGTGTATAGTGTCTGTACTGTGTATAGTGTCTGTATACTGTATATATAGTGACTGTACTGTGTATAGTGTCTATACTGTGTATAGTGTCTGTATACTGTATATATAGTGACTGTACTGTGTATACTGTCTGTACTGTGTATAGTGTCTGTATACTGTATATATAGTGACTGTACTGTGTATACTGTCTGTACTGTGTATAGTGTCTGTACTGAGTATAGTGTCTGTATACTGTGTATAGTGTCTGTACTGTGTATAGTGTCTGTACTGTGTATAGTGTCTGTACTGTGTATACTGTCTGTACTGTGTATAGTGTCTGTACTGTGTATACTGTCTGTACTGTGTATAGTGTCTGTACTGTGTATAGTGTCTGTATACTGTATATAGTGTCTGTATACTGTATATATAGTGACTGCACTGTGTATAGTGTCTGTACTGTGTATAGTGTCTGTATACTGTATATAGTGTCTGTACTGTGTATAGTGTCTGTACTGTGTATAGTGACTGTACTGTGTATAGTGTCTGTACTGTGTATAGTGTCTGTACTGTATATAGTGTCTGTACTGTGTATAGTTTCTGTACTGTGTATAGTGTCTGTACTGTGCATAGTGTCTGTATACTGTGTATAGTCTCTGTACTGTATATATAGTGACTGCACTGTGTATAGTGTCTGTATACTGTGTATAGTCTCTGTACTGTGTATAGTGTCTGTTTACTGTGTATAGTGTCTGTACTGTGTATAGTGACTGTACTGTGTATAGTGTCTGTATACTGTATATATAGTGACTGCACTGTGTGTAGTGTTTGTACTGTGTATAGTGTCTGTACTGTGTATAGTGTCTGTACTGTGTATAGTGTCTGTATACTGTATATATAGTGACTGTACTGTGTATAGTGTGTATACTGTGTATAGTGTCTGTACTGTGTATAGTGTCTGTGTACTGTATATATAGTGACTGTACTGTGTATACTGTCTGTACTGTGTATAGTGTCTGTATACTGTATATATAGTGACTGCACTGTGTATAGTGTGTATACTGTGTATAGTGTCTGTATACTGTATATATAGTGACTGTACTGTGTATACTGTCTGTATTGTGTATAGTGTCTGTATACTGTGTATAGTGTCTGTACTGAGTATAGTGTCTGTACTGTGTATAGTGTCTGTATACTGTGTATAGTGTATGTACTGTGTATAGTGTCTGTACTGTGTATATAGTGTCTGTACTGTGTATAGTGTCTGTACTGTGTATAGTGTCTGTACTGTATATAGTGTCTGTACTGTGTATAGTGTCTGTACTGTGTATACTGTCTGTACTGTGTATAGTGTCTGTACTGTGTATAGTGTCTGTATACTGTATATAGTGTCTGTATACTGTATATATAGTGACTGCACTGTGTATAGTGTCTGTACTGTGTATAGTGTCTGTATACTGTATATAGTGTCTGTACTGTGTATAGTGTCTGTACTGTGTATAGTGACTGTACTGTGTATAGTGTCTGTACTGTATATATAGTGTCTGTACTGTGTATAGTGTCTGTACTGTGTATAGTGTCTGTATACTGTATATAGTGTCTGTATACTGTATATATAGTGTCTGTACTGTGTATAGTGTCTGTACTGTGTATAGTGTCTGTACTGTGCATAGTGTCTGTATACTGTGTATAGTGTCTGTATACTGTGTATAGTCTCTGTACTGTGTATAGTGTCTGTACTGTGTATAGTGTCTGTACTGTGTATAGTGTCTGTATACTGTGTATAGTGTCTGTATACTGTGTATAGTCTCTGTACTGTGTATAGTGTCTGTGTACTGTGTATAGTGTCTGTACTGTGTATAGTGTCTGTACTGTGTATAGTGTCTGTATACTGTGTATAGTCTCTGTACTGTGTATAGTGTCTGTGTACTGTGTATAGTGTCTGTACTGTGTATAGTGTCTGTACTGTGCATAGTGTCTGTATACTGTGTATAGTCTCTGTACTGTGTATAGTGTCTGTACTGTGCATAGTGTCTGTATACTGTGTATAGTCTCTGTACTGTGTATAGTGTCTGTACTGTGTATAGTGTCTGTACTGTGTATAGTGTCTGTACTGTGTATAGTGTCTGTATACTGTATATATAGTGACTGCACTGTGTATAGTGTCTGTACTGTGTATAGTGTCTGTATACTGTATATATAGTGTGTGTACTGTGTATAGTGTCTGTACTGTGTATAGTGTCTGTACTGTGCATAGTGTCTGTATACTGTGTATAGTCTCTGTACTGTGTATAGTGTCTGTACTGTGTATAGTGTCTGTACTGTGCATAGTGTCTGTACTGTGTATAGTGTCTGTACTGTGCATAGTGTCTGTACTGTGTATAGTGTCTGTATACTGTGTATAGTCTCTGTACTGTGTATAGTGTATGCACTGTGTATAGTGTCTGTACTGTGTATATAGTGTCTGTACTGTGTATAGTGTCTGTACTGTGTATAGTGTCTGTGTACTGTATATATAGTGACTGTACTGTGTATAGTGTCTGTACTGTATATAGTGTCTGTACTGTGTATAGTGTCTGTATACTGTATATAGTGTCTGTACTGTATATATAGTGTCTGTACTGTGTATAGTGTCTGTACTGTATATAGTGTCTGTACTGTGTATAGTGTCTGTATACTGTATATAGTGTCTGTACTGTATATATAGTGTCTGTACTGTGTATAGTGTCTGTACTGTGTATAGTGACTGTACTTTGTATAGTGTCTGTACTGTGTATAGTGTCTGTACTGTGTATAGTGTCTGTATACTGTGTATAGTCTCTGTACTGTGTATAGTGTCTGTACTGTGTATAGTGTCTGTACTGTGTATAGTGTCTGTACTGTATATAGAGTCTGTACTGTGTATAGTGTCTGTACTGTGTATAGTCTCTGTACTGTGTATAGTGTCTGTACTGTGTATAGTGACTGTACTGTGTATAGTGTCTGTACTGTATATAGTGTCTGTACTGTGTATAGTGTCTGTATACTGTATATAGTGTCTGTACTGTATATATAGTGACTGTACTACTGTGTATAGTGTCTGTACTGTGTATAGTGTCTGTACTGTGTATAGTCTCTGTACTGTGTATAGTCTCTGTACTGTGTATAGTGTCTGTACTGTGTATAGTGACTGTACTGTGTATAGTGTCTGTACTGTATATAGTGTCTGTACTGTGTATAGTGTCTGTATACTGTATATAGTGTCTGTACTGTATATATAGTGACTGTACTGTGTATAGTGTCTGTGTACTGTATATATAGTGTCTGTACTGTGTATAGTGTCTGTATACTGTATATAGTGTCTGTACTGTATATATAGTGTCTGTACTGTGTATAGTGTCTGTACTGTGTATAGTGTCTGTACTGTGTATAGTGTCTGTATACTGTGTATAGTGTCTGTACTGTGTATAGTGTCTGTACTGTGTATAGTGTCTGTACTGTATATAGAGTCTGTACTGTGTATAGTGTCTGTACTGTGTATAGTCTCTGTACTGTGTATAGTGTCTGTACTGTGTATAGTGACTGTACTGTGTATAGTGTCTGTACTGTATATAGTGTCTGTACTGTGTATAGTGTCTGTATACTGTATATAGTGTCTGTACTGTATATATAGTGACTGTACTGTGTATAGTGTCTGTGTACTGTATATATAGTGTCTGTACTGTGTATAGTGTCTGTACTGTGTATAGTGTCTGTACTGTGTATAGTCTCTGTACTGTGTATAGTGTCTGTACTGTGTATAGTGTCTGTACTGTGTATAGTGACTGTACTGTGTATAGTGTCTGTACTGTATATAGTGTCTGTACTGTGTATAGTGTCTGTATACTGTATATAGTGTCTGTACTGTATATATAGTGACTGTACTGTGTATAGTGTCTGTACTGTGTATAGTGTCTGTGTACTGTATATATAGTGTCTGTACTGTGTATAGTGTCTGTACTGTGTATAGTGTCTGTATACTGTGTATAGTCTCTGTACTGTGTATAGTGTCTGTACTGTGTATAGTGTCTGTACTGTGTATAGTGTCTGTACTGTATATAGAGTCTGTACTGTGTATAGTGTCTGTACTGTGTATAGTGTCTGTACTGTGTATAGTGTCTGTACTGTATATAGAGTCTGTACTGTGTATAGTGTCTGTACTGTGTATAGTGTCTGTATACTGTGTATAGTGTCTGTACTGTATATAGAGTCTGTACTGTGTATAGTGTCTGTATACTGTGTATAGTGTCTGTACTGTGTATAGTGTCTGTACTGTGTATAGTGTTTGTCAGGTTGGATGGGGAAGGTCGGTAGAAGTTTCCGGTCTCCTCACTGATGTTCCATTGGGTTCGGGTTTTGGTTCGGACACTTGAGAACATTCACAGAGTTGTCCCTTAGCCGTTCCTGTGTTGTCTCGGCCGTTCCTGTGTTGTCTCGGCCGTGTGATTAGGGGCAAATGTGTTACAAGCGTCAGTCCAGTCTGAGGTCCAGAGCGCGGGATCAGGGGTTTCATTAAACATTTCTCTATACATTGCTCCATTCATCTTTCCCTCAACCCTGACCAGTCTCCCTGCCCCCACCATGATCACTATAGGGATAGTATTGGGCAGGTGATGGGCAGTGCCTGGTTTCCTCCAGACATGATGCTGCCCCCACCATGATCACTGTAGGGATGGTATTGGGCAGGTGATGGGCAGTGCCTGGTTTCCCCCGGACATGATGCTGCCCCCACCATGATCACTGTAGAGATGGTATTGGGCAGGTGATGGGCAGTGCCTGGTTTCCTCCAGACGTGATGCTGCCCCCACCATGATCACTGTAGGGATGGTATTGGGCAGGTGATGGGCAGTGCCTGGTTTCCCCCGGACATGATGCTGCCCCCACCATGATCACTGTAGAGATGGTATTGGGCAGGTGATGGGCAGTGCCTGGTTTCCTCCAGACGTGATGCTGCCCCCACCATGATCACTGTAGAGATGGTATTGGGCAGGTGATGGGCAGTACCTGGTTTCCCCCAGACATGATGCTGCCCCCACCATGATCACTGTAGGGATGGTATTGGACAGGTGATGGGCAGTGCCTGGTTTCCTCCAGACGTGATGCTGCCCCCACCATGATCACTGTAGAGATGGTATTGGGCAGGTGATGGGCAGTGCCTGGTTACCCCCAGACATGATGCTGCCCCCACCATGATCACTGTAGGGATGGTATTGGGCAGGTGATGGGCAGTGCCTGGTTTCCTCCAGACATGATGCTGCCCCCACCATGATCACTGTAGGGATGGTATTGGGCAGGTGATGGGCAGTGCCTGGTTTCCCCCATACATGATGCTGCCCCCACCATGATCACTGTAGAGATGGTATTGGGCAGGTGATGGGCAGTACCTGGTTTCCTCCAGACATGATGCTGCCCCCACCATGATCACTGTAGGGATGGTATTGGGCAGGTGATGGGCAGTGCCTGGTTTCCTCCAGACACGATGCTGCCCCCACCATGATCACTGTAGGGATGGTATTGGGCAGGTGATGGGCAGTACCTGGTTTCCTCCAGACATGATGCTGCCCCCACCATGATCACTGTAGGGATGGTATTGGGCAGGTGATGGGCAGTGCCTGGTTTCCTCTATACATGATGCTGCCCCCACCATGGTCACTGTAGGGATGGTATTGGGCAGGTAATGGGCAGTGCCTGGTTTCCTCTAGACATGATGCTGCCCCCACCATGATCACTGTAGGGATGGTATTGGGCAGGAGATGGGCAGTACCTGATTTCCTCCAGACGTGATGTTGCCCCCACCATGATCACTGTAGGGATGGTATTGGGCAGGTGATGGGCAGTGCCTGGTTTCCTCCAGACATGATGCTGCCCCCCACCATGATCACTGTAGATATGGTATTGGGCAGGTGATGGGCAGTGCCTGGTTTCCCCCAGACATGATGCTGCCCCCACCATGATCACTGTAGGGATGGTATTTGGCAGGTGATGGGCAGTACCTGGTTTCCCCCAGACATGATGCTGCCCCCACCATGATCACTGTAGGGATGGTATTGGGCAGGTGATGGTCAGTGCCTGGTTTCCCCCAGACATGATGCTGCCCCCACCATGATCACTGTAGGGATGGTATTGGGCAGGTGATGGGCAGTGCCTGGTTTCCCCCAGACATGATGCTGCCCCCACCATGATCACTGTAGGGATGGTATTGGGCAGGTGATGGTCAGTGCCTGGTTTCCTCCAGACATGATACTGCCCCCACCATGATCACTGTAGGGATGGTATTGGGCAGGTGATGGGCAGTGCCTGGTTTCCCCCAGACATGATGCGGCCCCCACCATGATCACTGTAGGGATGGTATTGGGCAGATGATGGGCAGTACCTGGTTTCCTCTATACATGATGCTGCCCCCACCATGATCACTGTAGGGATGGTATTGGGCAGGTGATGGGCAGTGCCTGGTTTCCCCCAGACATGATGCTGCCCCCACCATGATCACTGTAGGGATGGTATTGGGCAGGTGATGGGCAGTGCCTGGTTTCCTCCAGACATGATGCTGCCCCCACCATGGTCACTGTAGGGATGGTATTGGGCAGGTGATGGTCAGTGCCTGGTTTCCCCCAGACATGATGCTGCCCCCACCATGATCACTGTAGGGATGGTATTGGGCAGGTGATGGGCAGTACCTGGTTTCCCCCAGACATGATGCTGCCCCCACCATGATCACTGTAGGGATGGTATTGGGGCAGGTGATGGGCAGTGCCTGGTTTCCCACAGACATGATGCTGCCCCCACCATGATCACTGTAGGGATGGTATTGGGTTCTTGGTCTCCTCTTACCCTTCTCCCCCATCACTTAGTTTGTTTGGGCGGCAGCTCTCGGTAGAGTCCTGGTTGTTCCTTCTTCCATGTAAGAATTATGGAGGACACTGAGCTCTTGGGAACTTTCAGTGCAGCAGAAATGTTTTTGTTCCTTTTTTCAGATCTGTGGCTTCACACAGTCCTGTCTGAGCTCTACAGGCAGTTCTTTCCACCTCATGGCTCGGCCTTTGCTCTGATATATATTGTCATCTGTGAGACCTTATATAAACAGGACTGTGTCTTGTCCAATCGGCTGAATTTACCCCCAGGTGACTCCAACCAAGGAGCAGAAACATCTCCGAGATGATCAGGAGAAATGGGAGGAGCCAGAGGATAAATATCACGTGTCATAGAAAAGGGTCTGAATACTTATGATCATCTTGGCAGGTGGTGAAGGGTCAATCTCATTGATATCATACACACGGCGATCAGATAGGGTACACTTTGCTGCCATCTGGTGGTAGCGTTAGATAAGAGTCCAGAATAGTACAGAAGCGGGAGTTGTGTATCGTCAGCTTTGATGGACCTTCTTGTAGAGGATTTCTTTGAGAAGTTAGAGTCACAGTTAGTTATATTTTGGAGTTAGAGTTACCACTTTAGGGCTGCAGGACCAACATTCACTATGCTCCTCTGGTACCTCGTGCAGGACTCCGAGTGGGACCAGAGCTTCATGGCTATTACTTCATCAATCAGACCTGCATCCTACTTTAGGAAACTGCAGCTCAACCAACCACAAGGTGAATTACAACTCTAAACAATGCACTCACATGGGGCCAACTGCTGTGATCGTCCTTCAGAGCAGAACAGGACCAGGGGGTGGCGGTAGACTTAAAGGTGTACTCCGGCCCTAAGACATCTTATCCACTATCCAAAGGAAAAGGGGATAAGATGTCTGATCGTGGGGGTCCCCCGCAATCTTGCATTTGGCACCCACCTTTTTGAGCTTAACGCTGCGCTGCCAGCCCACAAACTGCCGGGTGCCGACCACGGGGCCGGGGTATCGTGACGTCACAACTCCGCCCCATGTGACGTCAACCCCCCCCGCCCCCGCTACGACTCCGCCCCCATGTGACGTCACCCCCACCACCGCTATGCAAGTCTATGGGAGGGGGCGTGGCGGCCGTCACGCCCCCTCCCATAGACTTGCATAGCGGTGGCAGGGCAAGGGGGCAGAATGCAAGATAGCAGGGGTCCCCAGCGGCAGGACCCCTACGGTCAGACATCTCATCCCCTATCCTTTGGGCCGGAGTACCCCTTTAACGTGACTCTCGCACACTGCATGAGTTAAGTGTTCTCCGATGCTCCCATAGACAATGCGTGCCGACCCGCTGCTCTATGCAGCGGGGAGAGTCCATCCATTGTTGAGATTAATGGGGGTACCGGAGGTCGGACCCTCCTCGATGAGACACTTATCCCCTATCCTGTAAATAGGGCATACGTTTATAGGGGCAGGGATACCCCTTTAAAAACTGTTTATCACTGCAGCCGATCCTGTGAAATCCCAAGTGCCATCCGTAATTATGATAGGGCTGTGACACCAGAAGGTAAGTGTTTATGCTCTGTGCCCGAGCTGATGCGCCATTCCCAATCAGGTGGCGTGGAAAATGGCGACCAGATGCGTTAGGAGCCCGGTGGCTCAGAGGCCTTCGGATGCCAGGTCTCCATGCCGCGGGCACATGACTGGGGCCACTAGAGGCCTGGCACTTCACTTATTCTGGGAGGTGAATGAGTGATGTCTCGTGGGTAAAGGTGCTCCTGAGCCTATAGTAGCTGCAGGGATGTTCTACCTACAAGGCGGGGCTACCTTAAAGGGATATTCCAGGAAAAAAACTTTTTTTTATATCAACTGCCTCCACAAAGTTAAACAGATTTGTGAATTGCTTCTATTAAAAAAAACTTAATCCTTCCAATAATTATCAGCTGCTGAAGTTGAGTTGTTCTTTTCTGTCTGTCAACAGTGCTCTCTGCCGACATCTCTGCTTGTCTCGGGAACTGCACAGAGTAGAAGAGGTTTGCTATGGGGATTTGGCTTCTACTCTGGACAGTTCCCGAGACACGTGTCATCAGAGAGCACTTAGACAGAAAAGGACAACTCAACTTCAGCAGCTCTTAAAGTGGTTATCCAGGAAAAAAACTTTTTTTTTATATATCAACTGGCTCCAGAAAGCTAAACAGATTTGTAAATTACTTCTATTAAAAAATCTTAATCACTTCAGTACTTACGAGCTGATGAAGTTGAGTTGTTCTTTTCTGTCTAAGTGCTCTCTGATGACACGTGCCTCGGGAACTGTCCAGAGTAGAAGCAAATCTCCATAGCAAACCTCTTCTACTCTGTGCAGTTCCCGAGACAAGCAGAGATGTCAGCAGAGAGTACTGTTGCCAGACAGAAAACAACAACTCAACTTCAGCAGCTGATAATTATTGAAAGGATTAAGAATTTTTAATAGAAGTAATTTGCAAATCTGTTTAACTTTCTGGAGCCAATATATATATATAAAGTTTTTTCCTGGAATACCCCTTTAAGTACTGGAAGGATTAAGATTTTTTTTAATAGAAGTGATTTACAAATCTGTTTAACTTTCTGGAGCCAGTTTATATATATATATATATATATATATATATATATATATGTGTATATATATATATATATATATATATATATATATATAAAGGTTTTTTTCCTGGATAATCCCTTTAATTGGGGAGGGGACAAACTACTTATAGGGGGGGTACTACCTTCAGAGGGGACTTACATACAGGGAGCGAACTACCTTCAGAGGGGTCCTAATCAGTAATGTAAGAGCTCTATGCACCAAAGAATAGAGTAAAGCTCCATAATAATGACTGGCCCCTAGAGGGCCCCTGCCCACCCGCCGGGGCCCCTGCAGCCAGTGGCACATTCTTGTTACACAAGGGATGCTCTCTGTAATCTCTGGCTGCAGGCAGTGTAGACTGAACATGGAGGTTTAACCCCTTCTTTCTCCTGGACATGTGTACGACAGATGACGACCAGGTAGAAGGAGAAGATCCCTCCCCCACATTCTTTACATAATCCAGGTTTAGGGGCAGAAGACAGTAGAACGCAGCGTCTATTGAGCTTTAGGGATCTGACCGGGTAAGAAAAAGAAGTTATTGGGAATCGATCCAAAGGAAGGTGAGGCCCCCTGGAGAAGCCTGGAGATACTGGGTCCAACCTATAATGCTTCATGTAGGGGTCTACTCATAGACTAAGGTAAGAGAGAACTTATGGGCTCCTGGGTGCAACTGCCCTCTCAATAGTGACGCCCCTAGTGGAGACGCCCCAGTAAGACAACCACAGGAGAATGGTTCTGGAGTAACTAGAATTCGAGGACAATTTTTGGACCTGGCCCTCCCCCTCGTCCCTCACTCAGAGGTGACTCACAGGTGATGACTTTGTGGAGTCGTTCCCGTTCCTTTTTCTTCTCCAAACCACCATGATGACTTCCTCCAGCCGTGACTCTTCTCTGCAGAATGTACCGGAAAAAAATAAATCTCGGGCTCCTTTATTTTTCAACCCACATACAATGTTCTACATCAGGGGTCTCAAACTTAAATTATCCGGGGGCCACTGGAGGTAGCAGCTGGGTGAGGCTGGGCCGCATGCTCCCATTACATATTATGCCCTCATCATACGCCCCTCATCATCCACCAGCAACACCCTCCACCAGCAGTAGCACCCCCATCATCCACCAGCAATTCCCCCTACCCCGTGTGGTAATAGCATGAGCTGACGGATGATGGGGGTGCTACTTCTGGGGGTTCCCCACATTAGGTAGTAGCAGGTTCCCCACATTAGGTAGGTAGCATGTTCCCAACATTAGGTAGGTAGCATGTTCCCAACATTAGGTAGGTAGCATGTTCTCCACATTAGGTAGAAGCAGGTTCCCCACATTAGGTAGGCAGCAGGTTCCCCACATTAGGTAGGCAGCAGGTTCCCCACATTAGATAGGCAGCAGGTTCCCCACATTAGGTAGGCAGCAGGTTCCCCACATTAGGTAGGCAGCAGGTTCCCCACATTAGGTAGTAGCAGGTTCCCCACATTAGGTAGGCAGCAGGTTCCCCACATTAGGTAGGCAGCAGGTTCCCCACATTAGGTAGGCAGCAGGTTCCCCACATTAGGTAGGCAGCAGGTTCCCCACATTAGGTAGAAGCAGGTTCCCCACATTAGGTAGTAGCAGGTTCCCCACATTAGGTAGAAGCAGGTTCCCAACATTAGGTAGGTAGCATGTTCCCAACATTAGGTAGGTAGCATGTTCCCAACATTAGGTAGGTAGCATGTTCCCCACATTAGGTAGAAGCAAGTTCCCCACATTAGGTAGGTAGCATGTTCCCCACATTAGGTAGAAGCAGGTTCCCCACATTAGGTAGGCAGCAGGTTCCCCACATTAGGTAGAAGCAGGTTCCCCACATTAGGTAGTAGCAGGTTCCCCACATTAGGTAGTAGCAGGTTCCCCACATTAGGTAGAAGCAGGTTCCCCACATTAGGTAGGCAGCAGGTTCCCCACATTAGGTAGGCAGCAGGTTCCCCACATTAGGTAGTAGCAGGTTCCCCACATTAGGTAGTAGCAGGTTCCCCACATTAGGTAGAAGCAGGTTCCCCACATTAGGTAGGCAGCAGGTTCCCCACATTAGGTAGGCAGCAGGTTCCCCACATTAGGTAGGCAGCTGGTTCCCCACATTAGGTAGGCAACAGGTTCCCCACATTAGGTAGAAGCAGCTTCCCCACATTAGGTAGTAGCAGGTTCCCCACATTAGGTAGTAGCAGGTTCCCCACATTAGGTAGTAGCAGGTTCCCCACATTAGGTAGTAGCAGGTTCCCCACATTAGGTAGTAGCAGGTTCCCCACATTAGGTAGAAACAGACACACACATGCACACACATAGACAGACAGACACACACATGCACACACACATATAGACAGACAGACAGACACACACACATAGACAACCTTACCTGTCCTGCACTGCACGTCTCCTCTCCGTAGTAGTGAAGAAAACTGTGTCTTGAAGCCTTCTGTGTCCCGAATAGCTGAGGAAAGTGCTGAGACACTGTGATTGGTTGATGTGGGGGGCGTGTTCAGTCTCTGCTCTGCTCAGGACACAGAACTGCTTCAAGACACAGTTTTCTTCACTACATACCTGGCGTGGGCCACAAACTTTCGTTCCCTGTACAGCTAATGTGGATAGTTAGGTAGAATCCCCATTAAGCATGTCTCCCACACCAGATAGGTAGTCCCCCCAGTAGACAGGTAGCACCCTCAATAGGTAGGTAGTCCCCCCAGTAGACAGGTAGCACCCTCAATAGGTAGGTAGTCCCCTCAGTAGGCAGGTAGACACCCCAACAGCAGGTCCTTAGTAATTAGGTAGCCCTCTCAATAGGTGGGAAGTCCTTTCAATAGGAAAGTAGTAACTCTAATAGGCAGTTAGACCCCCTCAATATGTAGTCCTCTCATTAGGCAGGTAGTCCACTCATTAGGCAAGTAGTCCTCTCAGTAGGCAGGTAGCACCCTCAATAGGTAGGTAGTCCCCTCAATAGGTAGGTAGTCCCCTCAAAAGGTGGGTAGTCCCCTCAATAGGCGGGTAGTCCCCTCAATAGGCGGGTAGTCATCTCAGTAGGCAGGTAGCACCCTTTAATAGGTAGGTAGTCCCCTGAATAGGTAGGTAGTCCCCTCAATAGGCAGGTAGTCCCCTCAGTAGGCAGGTAGGCACCCCAACAGCAGGTCCTTAGTAATTAGGTAGCCCTCTCAATAGGCGGGAAGTCCTTTCAATAGGAAAGTAGTCCCTCTAATAGGCAGTTAGACCCCTCAATACGTAGGTAGTCGTCTCATTAGGCAGGTAGTCTACTCAACAAGTAGGTATTCCCCTCAATAGGTAGGTAGTCCCCTTAATAGGTTGGTAGTCCTCACAATAGGCAGGGCATCCCCTTCATAGCCTCTCATTTATTTTTGCACTTTCGTTTTTTCCATAACGTTTTCAATGTTCCCCTACAGATCCATAAGAGGCTTCTTGTTGTTGTTTTCTCCACCAATTTTACTTTGTAATGATCACTCATTTTACCACCAAATCTACAGCGAAACCAAAACAAACAAAAAAAATCACATTTTCGCAACTTTTGGGGGCTTCCGATCCTGCCCAGTACACTTTTCAGTAAAAATGACACCTTCTCTTTATTCTGTAGGTCCATACGGTTACAATGATACCCAATTTATATAGGTTTTATTTTACTACTTTAAAAAAAATTATAGCTTTTTGTACAAAAACGAGTAAGCCTAAATTGTCCTCTCCCGACCCCTATTACTCTTTTATTTTTCCATATACAGGGATGTATGAGGGTAATTTTTTTGCGTCGTGATCTGTAGTTTATCGGTACCATTTTTCTTGTGATTGGAACTTTTCATTATAATTTTTTTGTTTCTGAAGTGACCAGAAATCTTTTTTTTTATGTGTATGCCATTGACCACGCGATATTTCTGCACATGGTGACACCACATACGTTTATTTATTTATTTTTAACATAATTTTATTAACAAAGTAGGAAAAGGGGTGTGATCCAAACTGTTATTAGTAAAAGGGCTTATTCCCATTTGTTAAAGGGGTACTCCACTGCTTCTCAGGACATCATAGCCCCGCCCTTCATGATATCACACTCCACCCCCTCAATGGAAGTCTATGGGAGGGGGCGTGACGTCATGAGGGGGCAGTGCTATGGTGTGACGAGCTCCTTTTCGGGACACAGGGATGTCCTTAATATAATAATTGCCCCGTTGCCCTCCCCCCCCTGGATCCGCCACTGCCGGGGAGACATACACCGCCCCCACTGACGGCGATCCCGCCAATAGAATTATATGCAATCATTAGATTGCATTCCCTGCACAATGTTGTGCTATTGCATAGCATTAAACAGTGAGATCTTCCAGGCTTCATCATTGCAGTGTCAATCTGTTTGCCAGAGACATGTAAGAGGACCCTCCAGCACTATTTTAGCTTATCGGACCCCTACAACCACATGCGATCTTGGCTGCGGCACCCCAGACATCCGATGCATGGAGCGAACTTCGCTCCGTGCTGGATGGCTGGCAATGTGGGGCGGAGGCTTGTGACGTCACGGCCAAGCTCCCTCAATTCTAGTCTATGGGAGGGGGCATGATGGTGGCCGTCGCGCCCCCTCCCATAGATTTGCATTTAGGGGTCGTGGCTGTGATGTCACGAGCGGGGCGTAGCCATGACATCACGAGCCTCAGGCGCTCTGTCGCTGCACCCAATGCTCTAAATGAACGCCGGGTGCAACAGGGAAATTGGGGGTACCCCGCGATGAGACATCTTATCCCCTATCCTTTGGATAGGGGATAAGATGTCTAGGGGTAGAGTACCCCTTTAAAGAGGTTTTCTGGGGAAAAATGATTGATGACCTTTCTTCACCCCCCCAACTGGTGAATAGGAGCTGAGCTGCAGTAACAAGGAACGTCCACAAGGCAACTGCTCCCTGTTGGTCAGCCATTGATGGCCTATCCTGAGGAGAGGGGATTCATCATTTCTACCTTGGTAAGACTGCAATGAAACAGCCCAGGCCAGATGTATCTGCTGCTTACAGAACCACACGAGATGTCCCTCCGCTCCCGGGATCCACCGCAGACAACATTCTGATATCACTCAAGAATAGAGTAACACTGCCAAATAAACATTCAGCTGGGGTATAAGCCTCTCCCGTTTACAGCATCATCCTTTCCTTTTCCCAACCTGTAGGGTCCAAAAAAGTAATAATTCTGCTGTTTGGTGTCACGCAAGTGAGTTGGAAGTACATAGGCTGCTTCAGTAAGTAGTTTTCCCCATTAGGTTGGTAGTACATAGGCTGCTTCAGTAAGTAGTTTTCCCCATTAGGTTGGAAGTACATAGGTTTCTTCAGTAGGTAGTTTTCCCCATTAGGTTGGAAGTACATAGGTTACTTCAGTAGGTAGTTTGCCCCATTAGGTTGGAAGTACATAGGTTTCTTCAGTAGGTAGTTTTCCCCATTAGGTTAGAGGTACATAGGTTGCTTCAGTATGTAGTTTTCCCCATTAGGTTGGTAGTACATAGGTTGCTTCGGTAGGTAGTTTTCCCCGTTAGGTTGGTAGTACATAGGTTGCTTCAGTAGGTAGTTTTCCCCATTAGGTTGGTAGTACATAGGTTTCTTCAGTAGGTAGTTTTCCCCATTAGGTTGGTAGTACATAGGTTTCTTCAGTAGGTAGTTTTCCCCATTAGGTTGGTAGTACATAGGTTACTTCAGTAGGTAGTTTGCCCCATTAGGTTGGAAGTACATAGGTTTCTTCAGTAGCTAGTTTTCCCCATTAGGTTGGTAGTACATAAGTTGCTTCCGTAGGTAGTTTTCCCTGTTAGGTTGGTAGTACATAGGTTACTTCAGTAGGTAGTTTGCCCCATTAGGTTGGAAGTACATAGGTTTCTTCAGTAGGTAGTTTCCCCCATTAGGTTGGTAGTACATAGGTTACTTCAGTAGGTAGTTTTCCCCATTAGGTTGGAAGTACATAGGTTGCTTCAGTAGGTAGTTTTCCCCATTAGGTTGGAAGTACATAGGTTTCTTCAGTAGGTAGTTTTCCCCATTAGGTCGGTAGTACATAGGTTACTTCAGTAGGTAGTTTGCCCCATTAGGTTGGAAGTACATAGGTTTCTTCAGTAGGTAGTTTTCCCCATTAGGTTAGAGGTACATAGGTTGCTTCAGTATGTAGTTTTCCCCATTAGGTTGGTAGTACATAGGTTGCTTCAGTAGGTAGTTTCCCCCCATTAGGTTGGTAGTACATAGGTTTCTTC
Organism: Hyla sarda; assembly: GCF_029499605.1. Classification (NCBI taxonomy): domain Eukaryota; kingdom Metazoa; phylum Chordata; class Amphibia; order Anura; family Hylidae; genus Hyla; species Hyla sarda. The sequence continues at coordinate 7,397,404 of NC_079189.1, read as the reverse complement.
AGTAGGTAGTTTTCCCCATTAGGTTGGAAGTACATAGGTTTCTTCAGTAGGTAGTTTTCCCCATTAGGTCGGTAGTACATAGGTTACTTCAGTAGGTAGTTTGCCCCATTAGGTTGGAAGTACATAGGTTTCTTCAGTAGGTAGTTTTCCCCATTAGGTTAGAGGTACATAGGTTGCTTCAGTATGTAGTTTTCCCCATTAGGTTGGTAGTACATAGGTTGCTTCGGTAGGTAGTTTTCCCCGTTAGGTTGGTAGTACATAGGTTGCTTCAGTAGGTAGTTTTCCCCATTAGGTTGGTAGTACATAGGTTTCTTCAGTAGGTAGTTTTCCCCATTAGGTTGGTAGTACATAGGTTTCTTCAGTAGGTAGTTTTCCCCATTAGGTTGGTAGTACATAGGTTACTTCAGTAGGTAGTTTGCCCCATTAGGTTGGAAGTACATAGGTTTCTTCAGTAGCTAGTTTTCCCCATTAGGTTGGTAGTACATAGGTTGCTTCCGTAGGTAGTTTTCCCTGTTAGGTTGGTAGTACATAGGTTACTTCAGTAGGTAGTTTGCCCCATTAGGATGGAAGTACATAGGTTTCTTCAGTAGCTAGTTTTCCCCATTAGGATGGTAGTACATAGGTTACTTCAGTAGGTAGTTTGCCCCATTAGGTTGGAAGTACATAGGTTTCTTCAGTAGGTAGTTTCCCCCCATTAGGTTGGTAGTACATAGGTTTCTTCAGTAGGTAGTTTTCCCCATTAGGTTGGTAGTACATAGGTTGCTTCAGTAGGTAGTTTTCCCCATTAGGTTGGAAGTACATAGGTTGCTTCAGTAGGTAGTTTTCCCCATTAGGTTGGAAGTACATAGGTTTCTTCAGTAGGTAGTTTTCCCCATTAGGTTGGTAGTACATAGGTTACTTCAGTAGGTAGTTTGCCCCATTAGGTTGGAAGTATATAGGTTTCTTCAGTAGGTAGTTTTCCCCATTAGGTTGGTAGTACATAGGTTTCTTCAGTAGGTAGTTTGCCCCATTAGGTTGGTAGTACATAGGTTGCTTCGGTAGGTAGTTTTCCCCATTAGGTTGGTAGTACATAGGTTGCTTCAGTAGGTAGTTTTCCCCATTAGGTTGGAAGTACATAGGTTACTTCAGTAGGTAGTTTGCCCCATTAGGTTGGAAGTACATAGGTTTCTTCAGTAGGTAGTTTTCCCCATTAGGTTAGAGGTACATAGGTTGCTTCAGTATGTAGTTTTCCCCATTAGGTTGGTAGTACATAGGTTGCTTCGGTAGGTAGTTTTCCCCGTTAGGTTGGTAGTACATAGGTTGCTTCAGTAGGTAGTTTTCCCCATTAGGTTGGTAGTACATAGGTTTCTTCAGTAGGTAGTTTTCCCCATTAGGTTGGAAGTACATAGGTTACTTCAGTAGGTAGTTTGCCCCATTAGGTTGGAAGTACATAGGTTTCTTCAGTAGGTAGTTTTCCCCATTAGGTTAGAGGTACATAGGTTGCTTCAGTATGTAGTTTTCCCCATTAGGTTGGTAGTACATAGGTTGCTTCGGTAGGTAGTTTTCCCCGTTAGGTTGGTAGTACATAGGTTGCTTCAGTAGGTAGTTTTCCCCATTAGGTTGGTAGTACATAGGTTTCTTCAGTAGGTAGTTTTCCCCATTAGGTTGGTAGTACATAGGTTTCTTCAGTAGGTAGTTTTCCCCATTAGGTTGGTAGTACATAGGTTACTTCAGTAGGTAGTTTGCCCCATTAGGTTGGAAGTACATAGGTTTCTTCAGTAGCTAGTTTTCCCCATTAGGTTGGTAGTACATAAGTTGCTTCCGTAGGTAGTTTTCCCTGTTAGGTTGGTAGTACATAGGTTACTTCAGTAGGTAGTTTGCCCCATTAGGTTGGAAGTACATAGGTTTCTTCAGTAGGTAGTTTCCCCCATTAGGTTGGTAGTACATAGGTTACTTCAGTAGGTAGTTTTCCCCATTAGGTTGGAAGTACATAGGTTGCTTCAGTAGGTAGTTTTCCCCATTAGGTTGGAAGTACATAGGTTTCTTCAGTAGGTAGTTTTCCCCATTAGGTTGGAAGTACATAGGTTTCTTCAGTAGGTAGTTTTCCCCATTAGGTCGGTAGTACATAGGTTACTTCAGTAGGTAGTTTGCCCCATTAGGTTGGAAGTACATAGGTTTCTTCAGTAGGTAGTTTTCCCCATTAGGTTAGAGGTACATAGGTTGCTTCAGTATGTAGTTTTCCCCATTAGGTTGGTAGTACATAGGTTGCTTCAGTAGGTAGTTTCCCCCCATTAGGTTGGTAGTACATAGGTTTCTTCAGTAGGTAGTTTTCCCCATTAGGTTGGAAGTACATAGGTTTCTTCAGTAGGTAGTTTTCCCCATTAGGTCGGTAGTACATAGGTTACTTCAGTAGGTAGTTTGCCCCATTAGGTTGGAAGTACATAGGTTTCTTCAGTAGGTAGTTTTCCCCATTAGGTTAGAGGTACATAGGTTGCTTCAGTATGTAGTTTTCCCCATTAGGTTGGTAGTACATAGGTTGCTTCGGTAGGTAGTTTTCCCCGTTAGGTTGGTAGTACATAGGTTGCTTCAGTAGGTAGTTTTCCCCATTAGGTTGGTAGTACATAGGTTTCTTCAGTAGGTAGTTTTCCCCATTAGGTTGGTAGTACATAGGTTTCTTCAGTAGGTAGTTTTCCCCATTAGGTTGGTAGTACATAGGTTACTTCAGTAGGTAGTTTGCCCCATTAGGTTGGAAGTACATAGGTTTCTTCAGTAGCTAGTTTTCCCCATTAGGTTGGTAGTACATAGGTTGCTTCCGTAGGTAGTTTTCCCTGTTAGGTTGGTAGTACATAGGTTACTTCAGTAGGTAGTTTGCCCCATTAGGATGGAAGTACATAGGTTTCTTCAGTAGCTAGTTTTCCCCATTAGGATGGTAGTACATAGGTTACTTCAGTAGGTAGTTTGCCCCATTAGGTTGGAAGTACATAGGTTTCTTCAGTAGGTAGTTTCCCCCCATTAGGTTGGTAGTACATAGGTTTCTTCAGTAGGTAGTTTTCCCCATTAGGTTGGTAGTACATAGGTTGCTTCAGTAGGTAGTTTTCCCCATTAGGTTGGAAGTACATAGGTTGCTTCAGTAGGTAGTTTTCCCCATTAGGTTGGAAGTACATAGGTTTCTTCAGTAGGTAGTTTTCCCCATTAGGTTGGTAGTACATAGGTTACTTCAGTAGGTAGTTTGCCCCATTAGGTTGGAAGTATATAGGTTTCTTCAGTAGGTAGTTTTCCCCATTAGGTTGGTAGTACATAGGTTTCTTCAGTAGGTAGTTTGCCCCATTAGGTTGGTAGTACATAGGTTGCTTCGGTAGGTAGTTTTCCCCATTAGGTTGGTAGTACATAGGTTGCTTCAGTAGGTAGTTTTCCCCATTAGGTTGGAAGTACATAGGTTGCTTCAGTAGGTAGTTTTCCCCATTAGGTTGGTAGTACATAGGTTGCTTCAGTAGGTAGTTTTCCCCATTAGGTTGGAAGTACATAGGTTGCTTCAGTAGGTAGTTTGCTTCATTAGGTTGGAAGTACATAGGTTGCTTCAGTAGGTAGTTTTCCCCATTAGGTTGGTAGTACATAGGTTGCTTCGGTAGGTAGTTTTCCCCGTTAGGTTGGTAGTACATAGGTTGCTTCAGTAGGTAGTTTTCCCCATTCGGTTAGAGGTACATAGGTTGCTTCAGTAGGTAGTTTTCCCTGTTAGGTTGGTAGTACATAGGTTTATTTAGTAGGTAGTTTTCCCCATTAGGTTGGTAGTACATAGGTTGCTTCGGTAGGTAGTTTTCCCCATTAGGTTGGTAGTACATAGGTTGCTTCAGTAGGTAGTTTGCTTCATTAGGTAGGTGCCCCTTTTATGTAGGTACACTTTGCAGGTAGTTTCCCCAATCTGTAGTTTCCCCCCCATTTGCCCCCTGTATCACACAGTTAAATTGGGGGATTCCACCGGGTTGTTCTTAAGAAGTTGTGTCTCTTAAGTCCATAGAAGTGAGTGGAGGGGGATTCTGCATTTATCATGGGTGCAGCGCCGGAGGCTCCTGAAGTCACGCCCCGCCCCCTCAATGGCTGTCACGCCCCCTACCATAGATTTTCATTGAGGGGGCATGGCCATGATGTCACAAGCCTCCGCCCTGCATCGCCAGTCATCCGGTATGGAGCGAAGTTTGCTCCGGATGTCAGGGGTGCCGCAGCCAAGATTGCTGGTAAGACCCCAGTGATCAGACATCTTATCCCCACTGGAAAACTTTATTTTTTTATTTTTAATCTACTGGTTCCAGGAAGTTAAACAGATTTCTAAATGACTTCTATTTAAAAATCTTAATTCTTCCAGTACTTATGAGCTGCTGTATAATACAGAGGAAGTTTTTTTTCTTTTTGATTTTCCTCTGCTGACACCTCTGTCCATTTTAGGAACTGTCCAGAGTAAGAGCAAATCCCCATAGCAAACCTCTCCTGCTTTGGACAGTTCCTAAAATGCAAAGAGGTGTCAGCAGAGAGCACTGTAGTCAGACAGAAAAGAAATTCAAAAAGAAAAGAACTTCCTCTGGAGCATACAGCAGCTGATAAGTACTGGAAGGATAAAGATTTTTAAACAGAAGTAATTTAATAAAATCTGTTTAACTTTCTGGCACCAGTTGATTTAAAAATTAAAAAAAAATAAAAATGTTTTCCAGTGGAGTACCCCTTTAAATAGGAGACAATCTTCTAACATAAAGTCAGTCCACATCCTCTAGTAGAACTATAAGTACAAGAATAGCACTAAAGGAAAAAATCTGCGTATAAGGCCCAAATATAAAGGGGAAATCGTGTGATCCCTTAAAACAAATGACCCCAGATGGAAACCCCGACAGGGTGTATTCTCACCTGGTGACCCTCTTGAGGGTTAGGCGTGTCTCCCCGTTTTAAGGGGTACTGATTAGGGATCGACCGATATCGTTTTTTTAGGGCCGATACTGATAATCGGTGCAGGTTAGGACCGATAGCCAATAACTTATTCTGATATTCCGGTATAAGTTATCGGCTATTTATCCCCCCGCGACACCGCTGCAGAGCATTGATTTAAAGCGGGCGCTTTAAATCAATGATCTGCAGTGGCTTTTGCGGTGCCATAGGCCGCCGCTGCCTCTACCCGCTTCTCTCCCCCTACCTGTCAGGGTGGTCCGGTGCATTGCCGTGGAATGAGATTTGCCATAGAATGAGATGGTCCGCCTCCATCACATCCTATTGGCTCTCTCTTGTCACATGACATATTTAAACGTCACGTATCGATGCGCACAGCAGTGTCAGTTTGGCTATGACAGGGAGAGGATCTCCTCACCCTGTGATAGCTGAAGCTGTACGGAGCTCTCATGGCCTCTGTGGCCCGACAGAAGTTCACACATGTACGCAGCTCATACGGCTGCCTCATATACATTTACTGCCGGTACCGATAATGCCCAAAATCGTGATTATCGGCCATACCGATAATCGGTCGATCCCTAGTACTGATGATGGACTGGTATCTTATGCAGGAACCCGTATAATACTGGAATGTGGAAGGAAAGAAGGAGGCCCTTAGGTCCGGCGCTGCTCGGTCCACAAAGGTTCAGGGGAAGACGTAGTGAAGGTTAAAAGTAGTTTATTTAAAATGAATAAATAAAACTGAATGAATAAATGAATAAATAAAACTAGTTTCCAAATGCATACAAGCAATGACGCGTTTCGGGATCAGCATATCCCTTCTTCAGATTGCAGATGTATATACAGACGATCTACACCTGCAATCTGAAGAAGGGATATGCTGATCCCAAAACGCGTCATTGCTTGCATGCATTTGGAAACTAGTTTTATTTATTCGTTTTAAATAAACTACTTTTAACCTTCACTACGTCTTCCACTGAACCTTTGTGGACCGAGCAGCGCCGGACCTAAGGGCCTCCTTCTTTCCTTCCACATTCCATAAATATAAAGGGACAGTGACTCCTGACTCAATACTTCTCTAAAACTGTAAAAACAAATTCCGGCAGCATTCCAAGGTATCTGCCTCGTACCGATCGGCCTCAGGAGGGAAGTAACGTTTATACTTGTTTTCCTAAACCCGGATTACAGAAAAGTCTTTTTAATGGGTAAAACATAAGGAGAGAGATTTATCAAAACCTGTGCAGAGGAAGAGTGGTGCAGTTGCCCATAGCAACCAATCAGATTGCTTCTTTCATTTTCCACAGGCCTCTTTAGAGGCCTGTGGAAAATGAAAGAAGCGATCTGATTGGTTGCTATGGGCAACTGCACCACTCTTCCTCTGCAGAAGTTTTGATAAACCTCCCCCAAGGTGTTTGTTGGGTTCTATAGGAACATGAGGCTGCACCATCAAACCACACGACATATTTAAGGGACTACCACCCCCATCATCACCCCTCACTATCACCACACGTCCGGCCAACACTACTAAACCCAATAGGTAACCACAACCATTTCCGGAGTCACAAACCAAAGTGTTACATCACCACAGTAACACAAAACAATAACAAACAACAGTAACACACAACAGTAACAAACAACAGTAACACACAACAGTAACAAACAACAGTAACACACAACAGTAAAAAACAACAGTAACACACAACAGTAACACACAACAGTAACACACAACAATAACAAACAACAGTAACACACAACAGTAAAAAACAACAGTAACACACAACAGTAACACACAACAGTAAAAAACAACAGTAACACACAACAGTAACACAAAACAGTAACACACAACAATAACAAACAACAGTAACACACAACAGTAAAAAACAACAGTAACACACAACAGTAACACACAACGGTAACACACAACGGTAACACACAACAGTAACACACAACAGTAACACACAACAGTAACACACAACAATAACAAACAACAGTAACACACAACAGTAACAAACAACAGTAACACACAACAGTAAAAAACAACAGTAACACACAACAGTAACACACAACAGTAACACACAACAATAACACACAACAGTAACACACAACGGTAACACACATCAGTAACACGCAACAATAACACGCAACAGTAACACACAACGGTAACACACATCAGTAACACGCAACAATAACACGCAACAGTAACATCCTGTCCGTCTTCCTCTTTCTATTTCATATTACTAAATCTGCTGCTTCTCACTTCCTAACCCCACTTCTATTTCCTAAATACAATGTTGCAAAATAAAATAAGTAAATAAATAAATAATAATGACCCTGTTTGCACTTTCCTAATTTACTCTTATTGGCTTCAGAATTAAGTTTTTACATAGCTTTCGGCTGTCCGGGCATGCTGGGAGCTGTAGTTTTGCAATAGCTGGAGGCACACTGTTAGGAAAACACTGCTTTATGTAAGCAATAAATAAATAAATGAATGAATGAAAGATGAATGAGAGAGACGTATATAAATAATAATATATATATATATATATTTCCCGACCCTACAGAGAGTTAATGTAACTGAGACATGTGTCCTCCTGAAATCCACCATTCCCCAGATATACAGAAGATGATGAGAAGCGCAGAGCCCGTCCATGGGATATGATGGCATTGACAACCCGGACGATCCTATATATATATAGGGGTCACCTCCGCTTCCTTATGACTCCCTGGATCTCTGCAAGAGACGTCCCTGTCAGTATGTGACCTCAGTCTGAATACTCACCTCCTCCACCAGGGCCCTACCACCCAGAGGATGAGGACCACCCTATTATATAATACTCACCCCTCCACAATGTCCCACCACCCAGAGGATGAGGACCACCCAATTATATAATACTCACCCCTCCACAATGTCCTACCACCCAGAGGATGAGGACCACCCTATTATATAATACTAACCCCTCTACAATGTCCCACCATCCGGAGGATGAGGACCACCCAATTATATAATACTCACCCCTCCACAATGTCCCACCACCTGGAGGATGAGGACCACCCTATTATATAATACTCACCCCTCCACAATGTCCCACCACCCGGAGGATGAGGACCACCCTATTATATAATACTCACCCCTCCACAATGTCCCCTCACCCGGAAGATGAGGACCACCCTATTATATAATACTCACCCCTCCACAATGTCCCACCACCCGGAGGATGAGGACCACCCTATTATATAATACTCACCCCTCCACAATGTCCCACCACCCAGAGGATGAGGACCACCCTATTATATAATACTCACCCCTCAACAATGTCCCACCACCCGGAGGATGAGGACCACCCTATTATATAATAGGGGTGTGAATCGCCAAGAATTTGGCGATTCGATTCGAATCGCGATACCAGTGTGGCGATTCGATATATCGCGATATATCGCGATACCGTCTAGGTGACGATACATCGCGATATATCGCCCACCTGGGAGCATTCATAGATCCCAATAGACGCCGCTGTCAGCTTTGACAGCGGCGATCTAGTACTCCGGCGCGCACTTTTCTCATGTTATCCCGTCCGGGCTGCAAAATAAAATAAAACGCACTTTATCTTACCTGCCAACGAGCCCGCGGAGCTCCGGTACAGTCCGGTACAGGTGTTCGGTCCCCGGGCTGTATTCTTCTTACTTCCTGTTAGTCCGGCACGTCACATGGAGCTTCAGCCTATCACCAGCCGCAGCGATGTCCCGCCTCCGCTGGTGATAGGCTGAAGCTCCATGTGACGTGCCGGACTAACAGGAAGTAAGAAGAATACAGCCCGGGGACCGAACACCTGTACCGGACTGTACCGGAGCTCCGCGGGCTCGTTGGCAGGTAAGATAAAGTGCGTTTTATTAAAAATTCCACATCCCTAAAAGAATCGATTCAAAAATATTTTGAATCGATTCTGTATCGGCAAATGAAAAATCGCGATTATCGCGAGAATCGATTTTTTCTTACATCCCTATTATATAATACTCACCCCTCCAAAGTGTCCCACCACCCAGAGGATGAGGACCACCCTATTATAGAATACTCACCCCTCCACAATGTCCCACCACCCAGAGGATGAGGACCACCCTATTATAGAATACTCACCCCTCCACAATGTCCCACCACCCAGAGGATGAGGACCACCCTATTATAGAATACTCACCCCTCCACAATGTCCCACCACCCAGAGGATGAGGACCACCCTATAATATAATACTCACCCCTCCACAATGTCCCACCACCCAGAGGATGAGGACCACCCTATTATATAATACTCACCCCTCCACAATGTCCCACCACCCGGAGGATGAGGACCACCCTATTATATAATACTCACCCCATCACAATGTCCCACCACCCGGAGGATGAGGACCACCCAATTATATAATACTCACCCCTCCACAATGTCCCCTCACCCGGAGGATGAGGACCACCCTATTATATAATACTCACCCCTCCACAATGTCCCCTCACCCGGAGGATGAGGACCACCCTATTATATAATACTCACCCCTCCACAATGTCCCACCACCCGGAGGATGAGGACCACCCTATTATATAATACCCCTCCACAATGTCCCCTCACCCGGAGGATTAGGACCACCCTATTATATAATACTCACCCCTCCACAATGTCCCCCCACCCGGAGGATTAGGACCACCCTATTATATAAGATCAGATAGTGGGAGACCCCAGGGAAAGACTCTGAGGTGGGATTGTGCAATAGTTAACAGAAGACACGTGTGGCCCCTGAACAGAGGACAAGTCACATCTGCGCTCGCTTTACGGGAAGGTTTGTTTTAGGAGCGACAGAGTCTTAAAAACCATCAGAGTTTAGGAAGGTCGTATCACATGTATCCGAGCACACGGGATGCTGCAATTCTCTGTGAAAAACAGGGGCAGATACCCCTAGCAGCCAATCAGATTGTAGGAAGTGAAAAATTTGAGCAGGCTAATTGGCTAATAAATCTGTCTCGGTGTATCACACTCAGAGGCTTAGATACATCAGCACGGCAGACATGATCACATCTGAAAAGTTAAACATATCGGCTAAACAGACAGTATCAAACATGATAGGATTAGATACAGCAGTTCAGCGGACATTGTCATGCCTGTAAGATTAGATACGTCAGCTCAGAATGAAGTATAACACCGGTAGAGTTAGATACAGCTGCTTAAAAACATGTGATAGGATTAGATACAAAACATCAAAAGACAGTATCGCACATAGCAGGCTTAGATACAGCGCCTGAGACAATGGTACCACACATGATAGGATTAGATATAGCAGTTTAAAAGCTGATATCACATGATGGGTTTAGATACCATAGTTAAACAGACAGTATCGCACATGATAGGTTAGATACAACAGCTGAGCTGACAGTATCCCACATGATAGGATTAGATACAAGAGCTGAGCATCACACATGATGGGATTAGATACAACAGCTGAGCAGACAGTATCGCACATGATAGAATTAGATACAACAGCTCAGCATCACACGATAGGATTAGATACAACAGCTCAGCAGACAGTATCGCACATGATGGGATTAGATACAACAGCTCAGCAGACAGTATCACACATGATAGGATTAGATACAACAGCTCAGCAGACAGTATCACACATGATAGGATTAGATACAACAGCTCAGCAGACAGTATCGCACATGATGGGATTAGATACAACAGCTCAGCAGACAGTATTACAAATGATAGGATTAGATACAACAGCTCAGCAGACAGTATCACACATGATAGGATTAGATACAACAGCTGAGCAGACAGTATCACACATGATAGGATTAGATACAACAGCTCAGCAGACAGTATCACACATGATAGGATTAGACTCGGCAGCTTAATAGGCAGTACCATGTTATTGGCTTATATATAGAAGATTCTTTGACTGTATCACACATAAGATTAGATACACTAGCTTAACATATCTTGTGTTTGGCTTAGCTGCACCAGCTCAGCAGAATGTATGGTACCATTGGCTTAGATACATCAGCTCCTTTGATTGTATCACACATGATAGGATTACATACACCAGCTCAGCAGACAGTATCACACATGATAGGATTAGATACAGCAGCTCCTCTGACTGTATCACATGATAGTAAAAGATGCACCAACTCAGCAGTCTGTATCACCATGTGATTGGATTAGATATAGAAGCTACTTTGACTGTATCACACAGCATATGATTAGATACAGTAGTTTATTGCATCACGATTTGCTTACAGCAGTGTTTCCCAACCAGGGTGCCTCCAGCTGTTGCAAAACTACAACCCCCAGCATGCCCGGACAGCCGAAGGCTGTCCGGGCATGCTGGGGTTTGTAGTTTTGCAACAGCTGGAGGCACCCTGGTTGGGAAACACTGGCTTACAGTATGATACAATAGGCTTAGATACAGCAGCTCAGCACATTGGGTGTGTCGCCTGTGCTGCCACCTGGTCTGGGATCACATGACTGCGTGCAGGATTGGCGCGGTGGAGCCCCCCGGAGGACGACGGCCGCAGATGTTTTCTATGAGACTCGTGATCCTGTTATTCCAGATGTTCCAGGACCCGGGCAGGAAATGTTTATAGAGAAGATTCAGATCACAATGTGGGGTCACATGACTGCACCCTCCTGAAATACTCTGTGCTGGGGCACCCCTCCCGGTATCACGGTGGTGACACATAATTCGGCTGTAGATCTATTGTTCGGCTTTTATTGCCCAGAAGAGGAAGTGAATTGTTCTTCTATAAAGAGTCTACAGAGAAGTCATTTCCTTCTGGAGGAGACGATTGTTCTCTGTCCAATAAATTATATACACTGACGGGCAGCACCGGGTTACTCCCCACCATGATCACTGTAGGGATGGTATTGGGCAGGTGATGGGCAGTACCTGGTTTCCTCCATACATGATGCTGCCCCCACCATGATCACTGTAGGGATGGTATTGGGGAGGTGATGGGCAGTGCCTGGTTTCCCCCAGACATGATGCTGCCCCCACCATGATCACTGTAGGGATGGTATTGGGCAGGTGATGGGCAGTGCCTGGTTTCCTCCAGACATGATGCTGCCCCCACAATGATCACTGTAGGGATGGTATTGGGCAGGTGATGGGCAGTGCCTGGTTTCCCCCAGACATAATGCTGCCCCCACCATGATCACTGTAGGGATGGTATTGGGTGGTGATGGGCAGTACCTGGTTTCCCCCAGACATAATGCTGCCCCCACCATGATCACTGTAGGGATGGTATTGGGCAGGTGATGGGCAGTACCTGGTTTCCCCCAGACATAATGCTGCCCCCACCATGATCACTGTAGGGATGGTATTGGGCAGGTGATGGGCAGTGCTTGGTTTCCCCCAGACATGATGCTGCCCCCACCATGATCACTATAGGGATGGTATTGGGCAGGTGATGGGCAGTGCCTGGTTTCCTCTATACATGATGCTGCCCCCACCATGATCACTGTAGGGATGGTATTGGGCAGGTGATGGGCAGTGCCTGGTTTCCTCCAGACATGATGCTGCCCCCACCATGATCACTGTAGGAATGGTATTGGGCAGGTGATGGGCAGTGCCTGGTTTCCCTCCAGACATGATGCTGCCCCCACCATGATCACTGTAGGGATGGTATTGGGCAGGTGATGGGCAGTGCCTGGTTTCCCCCAGACATGATGCTGCCCCCACCATGATCACTGTAGGGATGGTATTGGGCAGGTGATGGGCAGTGCCTGGTTTCCCCCAGACATAATGCTGCCCCCACCATGATCACTGTAGGGATGGTATTGGGCAGGTGATGGGCAGTCTCTGAGCTCTACAGGCAGTTCTTTCCACCTCATGTCTCAGTCTTTGCTCTGATATACATTGGACTTATATAGACAGGGCTGTGTCTTGTCCAATCAGTTACATTTCCCACAGGTGACTCCAACCAAGGCCGAGAAACATCTCAGAGCAGATGAAGAGGAATGGAAGGTCATAGGTCATAGTAAAGGGTCTGAATACTTTTCTTATACATTGTACATGTGGAGTTTCCCTTTAAATCTCCTAATTCATAATCTTATATTTTTCTGTTACTCTAAGTCAGTGTTCCCCAACCAGGGTGCCTCCAGCTGTTGCTAAACTACAACTCCCAGCATGCCTGGACAGCCTTTGGCTGTCCAGGCATGCTGGGAGTTGTGGTTTTGCAACAGCTGGAGGCACCATGGTTGGGGAACACGGATCTAAGTCACTCATGTGTGATACAATTACAGAGCCCCATATAGTTCCCCTCTGTGCCTAGCGTCTTGTATCTAAGTTACTAGATGACACACAGTAGCAAATCCTCAGCTCCAGTTATGGTGTATCTAAGCCCGTCAGGTGGTACACTTCGTTATTTCCAGTTATGGTGTATCTAAGCCCGTCAGGTGGTACACTTCGTTAGTTCCAGTTATGGTGTGTCTAAGCCCGTCAGGTGCGATGTTAAAGGGGTATTGCAGGAAAAAACTTTTTTTATATATATATATCAACTGGCTCCAGAAAGTTAAACAGATTTGTAAATTACTTCTATTAAAAAGTCTTAATCCTTTCACTACTTATGAGCTTCTGAAGTTAAGGTTGTTCTTTTCTGTCTAAGGCTGGGTTCACACTACGTTTTCCCCCATACGGGAGCGCATACGGCAGGGGGGAGCTAAAAGCTCGCGCTCCCGTATGTGACCGTATGCGCTCCCGTATGTCATTCATTTCAATGAGCCGACCGGAGTGAAACGTTCGGTCCGGTCGGCTCATTTTTGCGCCGCATGCGCTTTTACAACCGGACCTAAAACCGTGGTTGACCACAGTTTTAGGTCCGGTTGTAAAAGCGCATACGGCGCAAAAATGAGCCGACCGGACCGAACGTTTCACTCCGGTCGGCTCATTGAAATGAATGACATACGGGAGCGCATACGGTGACATACGGGAGCGCAAGCTTTTAGCTCCCCCCTGCCGTATGCGCTCCCGTATGGGACAAAACGTAGTGTGAACCCAGCCTAAGTCCTCTCTGATGACACTTGTCTCGGGAACTGCACAGAGTAGAAGAGGTTTGCTATGGGGATTTGCTTCTACTCTGGACAGTTCCCGAGACAGGTGTCGTCAGAGAGGACTTAGACAGAAAAGAACAACCTTAACTTCAGAAGCTCATAAGTACTGAAAGGATTAAGATTTTTTAATAGAAGTAATTTACAAATCTGTTTAACTTTCTGGAGCCAGTTGATATATATACCGTGTTTCTCCGAAAATAAGACCGGGTCTTATATTAATTTTAGTCACAAAAAACACACTAGGGCTTATTTTCAGGGTAGGGCTGCAGCAATATGGAGGATGGGAGGCTGCAGGAGTGTGGAGGATGGGGGGCTGCAGGAGTGTGGAGGATGGGGGGCTGCAGGAGTGTGGAGAATGGGCGGCTGCAGGAGTGTGGAGGATGGGGGGCTGCAGGAGTGTGGAGGATGGGGGGCTGTAGGAGTGTGGAGGATGGGGGGCTGCAGGAGTGTGGAGGATGGGCGGCTGCAGGAGTGTGAAGGATGGGGGGCTGCAGGAGTGTGGAGAATGGGCGGCTGCAGGAGTGTGAAGGATGGGGGGCTGCAGGAGTGTGAAGGATGGGGGGCTGCAGTAGTGTGGAGGATGGGGGGCTGCAAGAGTGTGAAGGATGGGGGGGCTGCAAGAGTGTGGAGGATGGGGGGCTGCAGGAGTGTGGAGGATGGGGGGCTGCAAGAGTGTGAAGGATGGGGGGCTGCAGGAGTGTGGAGGATGGGGGGCTGCAAGAGTGTGGAGGATGGGGGGCTGCAGGAGTGTGGAGGATGGGGGGGCTGCAAGAGTGTGAAGGATGGGGGGGCTGCAGGAGTGTGAAGGATGGGGGGCTGCAAGAGTGTGGAGGATGGGGGGGGCTGCAAGAGTGTGAAGGATGGGGGTTTGCAGGAGTGTGGAGGATGGGGGTTTGCAGAAGTGTGAAGGATGGGAGGGGGGCTGCAGGAGTGTGAAGGATGGGGGGGCTGCAGCAGTGTGGAGGATGGGGGGGGCTACAGGAGTGTGAAGGATGGGGGGGCTGCAGCAGTGTGAAGGATGGGGGGCTGCAGGAGTGTGGAGGATGGGGGGCTGCAGGAGTGTGGAGGATGGGGGGCTGCAGGAGTGTGAAGGATGGGGGGCTGCAGGAGTGTGAAGGATGGGGGGCTGCAGGAGTGTGGAGGATGGGGGGCTGCAGGAGTGTGGAGGATGGGGGGCTGCAGTAGTGTGGAGGATGGGGGGCTGCAGTAGTGTGGAGGATGGGGGGCTGTAGGAGTGTGAAGGATGGGGGGCTGCAGGAGTGTGAAGGATGGGGGGCTGCAGGAGTGTGAAGGATGGGGGGCTGCAGGAGTGTGAAGGATGGGGGGCTGCAGGAGTGTGAAGGATGGGGGGCTGCAGGAGTGTGAAGGATGGGGGGGCTACAGGAGTGTGAAGGATGGGGGGCTGCAGGAGTGTGAAAGATGGGGGGCTGCAGGAGTGTGGAGGATGGGGGGCTGCAGGAGTGTGAAGGATGGGGGGCTGCAGGAGTGTGAAGGATGGGGGGCTGCAGGAGTGTGAAGGATGGGGGGCTGCAGGAGTGTGAAGGATGGGGGGCTGCAGGAGTGTGGAGGATGGGGGGGCTGCAAGAGTCTGAAAGATGGGGGGCTGCAGGAGTGTGGAGGATGGGGGGCTGCAGCAGTGTGGAGGATGGGGGGTGCAGGAGTGTGAAGGATGGGGGGCTGCAGGAGTGTGAAGGATGGGGGGCTGCAGGAGTGTGGAGGATGGGGGGCTGCAGGAGTGTGAAGGATGGGGGGCTGCAGGAGTGTGAAGGATGGGGGGCTGCAGGAGTGTGAAGGATGGAGGGCTGCAGCAGTGTGGAGGATGGGGGCTGCAGGAGTGTGAAGGATGGGGGGCTGCAGCAGTGTGGAGGATAGAGGGGGCTGCAGCAGTGTGGAGGATGGGGGGCTGCAGGAGTGTGAAGGATGGGGGGCTGCAGCAGTGTGGAGAATGGGAGGCTGCAGCAGTGTGGAGGATGGGGGGGCTGCAGCAGTGTGGAGGATGGGAGGCTGCAGCAGTGTGGAGGATGGGGGGCTGCAGCAGTGTGGAGGATGGGGGGCTGCAGGAGTGTGGAGGATGGGGGGCTGCAGGAGTGTGAAGGATGGGGGGCTGCAGCAGTGTGGAGGATGGGGGGCTGCAGCAGTGTGGAGGATGGGGGGCTGCAGGAGTGTGGAGAATGGGCGGCTGCAGGAGTGTGAAGGATGGGGGGGGCTGCAGTAGTGTGGAGGATGGGGGGGGCTGCAGGAGTGTGAAGGATGGGGGGGCTGCAGCAGTGTGGAGGATGGGGGGCTGCAAGAGTGTGAAGGATGGGGGGGCTGCAAGAGTGTGAAGGATGGGGGGGGGGGGCTGCAAGAGTGTGAAGGATGGGGGGGGCTGCAAGAGTGTGAAGGATGGGGGGGCTGCAAGAGTGTGGAGGATGGGGGTTTGCAGGAGTGTGAAGGATGGGGGGCTGCAGCAATGTGGAGGATGGGAGGCTGCAGGAGTGTGAAGGATGGGGGGGGCTACAGGAGTGTGAAGGATGGGGGCTGCAGGAGTGTGAAGGATGGGGGGCTGCAGGAGTGTATAGGATGGGGAGCTGCAGGAGTGTGGAGGATGGGGGGGGCTACAGGAGTGTGAAGGATGGGGGCTGCAGGAGTGTGAAGGATGGGGGGCTGCAGGAGTGTGAAGGATGGGGAGCTGCAGGAGTGTGGAGGATGGGGGGCTGCAGCAGTGTGGAGGATGGGGGGGCTGCAGGAGTGTGGAGGATGGGGGGCTGCAGGAGTGGGAAGGATGGGGGGCTGCAGGAGTGTGAAGGATGGGGGGCTGCAGGAGTGTGAAGGATGGGGGGCTGCAGGAGTGTGAAGGATGGGGGGCTGCAGGAGTCTGAAGGATGGGGGGCTGCAGGAGTGTGGAGGATGGGGGGCTGCAAGAGTCTGAAAGATGGGGGGGCTGCAGGAGTGAGGAGGATGGGGGGCTGCAGCAGTGTGGAGGATGGGGGGCTGCAGGAGTGTGAAGGATGGGGGGCTGCAGCAGTGTGGAGGATGGGGGGGGGCTGCAGGAGTGTGGAGGATGGAGGGGGCTGCAGGAGTGTGGAGGATGGGGGGGCTGCAGGAGTGTGGAGGATGGGGGGCTGCAGGAGTGTGAAGGATGGGGGGCTGCAGGAGTGTGAAGGATGGGGGGCTGCAGCAGTGTGGAGAATGGGAGGCTGCAGTAGTGTGGAGGATGGGGGGCTGCAGCAGTGTGGAGGATGGGAGGCTGCAGCAGTGTGGAGGATGGGGGGCTGCAGGAGTGTGGAAGATGGGGGGCTGCAGGAGTGTGGAGGATGGGGGGCTGCAGGAGTGTGAAGGATGGGGGGCTGCAGCAGTGTGGAGGATGGGGGGCTGCAGCAGTGTGGAGGATGGGGGGCTGCAGGAGTGTGGAGAATGGGCGGCTGCAGGAGTGTGAAGGATGGGGGGGGCTGCAGTAGTGTGGAGGATGGGGGGGCTGCAGGAGTGTAAAGGATGGGGGGGCTGCAGCAGTGTGGAGGATGGGGGGGGCTGCAAGAGTGTGAAGGATGGGGGGGGCTGCAAGAGTGTGAAGGATGGGGGGGGGCTGAAAGAGTGTGAAGGATGGGGGGGCTGCAAGAGTGTGAAGGATGGGGGTTTGCAGGAGTGTGGAGGATGGGGGGCTGCAGGAGTGTGGAGGAGTGTGAAGGATGGGGGGCTGCAGGAGTGTGAAGGATGGGGGGGCTGCAGCAGTGTGGAGGATGGGGGGGCTGCAGGAGTGTGAAGGATGGGGGCTGCAGGAGTGTGAAGGATGGGGGCTGCAGGAGTGTGAAGGATGGGGGGCTGCAGGAGTGTGAAGGATGGGGAGCTGCAGGAGTGTGGAGGATGGGGGGATGCAGCAGTGTGGAGGATGGGGGGCTGCAGGAGTGTGGAGGATGGGGGGCTGCAGGAGTGTGAAGGATGGGGGGCTGCAGGAGTGTGAAGGATGGGGGGCTGCAGCAGTGTGGAGGATGGGGGGGGGCTGCAGGAGTGTGGAGGATGGGGGGGCTGCAGGAGTGTGGAGGATGGGGGGCTGCAGGAGTGTGAAGGATGGGGGGCTGCAGGAGTGTGAAGGATGGGGGGCTGCAGCAGTGTGGAGGATGGGAGGCTGCAGCAGTGTGGAGGATGGGGGGCTGCAGGAGTGTGGAGGATGGGGGGCTGCAGGAGTGTGGAGGATGGGGGGGCTGCAGGAGTGTGAAGGATGGGGGGCTGCAGGAGTGTGAAGGATGGGGGGCTGCAGGAGTGTGAAGGATGGGGGGCTGCATGAGTGTGGAGGATGGGGGGCTGCAGGAGTGTGAAGGATGGGGGGCTGCAGGAGTGTGGAGGATGCGGGGCTGCAGGAGTGTGAAGGATGGGGGGCTGCAGGAGTGTGAAGGATGGGGGGCTGCAGGAGTGTGGAGGATGGGGGGCTGCAGTAGTGTGGAGGATGGGGGGCTGCAGGAGTGTGAAGGATGGGGGGGCTGCAGCAGTGTGGAGGATGGGGGGGCTGCAGGAGTGTGGAGAATGGGCGGCTGCAGGAGTGTGAAGGATGGGGGGCTGCAGCAGTGTGGAGGATGGGGGGCTGCAGGAGTGTGAAGGATGGGGGGCTGCAGGAGTGTGGAGGATGGGGGGCTGCAGGAGTGTGGAGGATGGGGGGGCTGCAGGAGTGTGAAGGATGGGGGGGCTGCAGGAGTGTGAAGGATGGGGGCTGCAGGAGTGTGAAGGATGGGGGGCTGCAGGAGTGTGAAGGATGGGGGGCTGCAGGAGTGTGAAGGATGGGGGGCTGCAGGAGTGTGGAGGATGGGGGGCTGCAGTAGTGTGGAGGATGGGGGGCTGCAGGAGTGTGGAGAATGGGCGGCTGCAGGAGTGTGAAGGATGGGGGGGCTGCAGTAGTGTGGAGGATGGGGGGCTGCAGGAGTGTGAAGGATGGGGGGGCTGCAGGAGTGTGAAGGATGGGGGGGCTGCAGGAGTGTGAAGGATGGGGGGGCTGCAGCAGTGTGGAGGATGGGGGGCTGCAGCAGTGTGGAGAATGGGAGGCTGCAGTAGTGTGGAGGATGGGGGCTGCAGCAGTGTGGAGGATGGGAGGCTGCAGGAGTGTGGAGGATGGGGGGCTGCAGGAGTGTGGAGGATGGGGGGCTGCAGGAGTGTGGAGGATGGGGGGCTGCAGGAGTGTGAAGGATGGGGGGCTGCAGCAGTGTGGAGGATGGGGGGCTGCATGAGTGTGGAGGATGGGGGGCTGCAGGAGTGTGAAGGATGGGGGGCTGCAGGAGTGTGAAGGATGGGGGGCTGCAGGAGTGTGGAGGATGGGGGGCTGCAGGAGTGTGGAGGATGGGGGTTTGCAGGAGTGTGAAGGATGGGGGCTGCAGGAGTGTGAAGGATTGGGGGCTGCAGGAGTGTGAAGGATGGGGGGCTGCAGGAGTGTGAAGGATGGGGGGCTGCAGGAGTGTGAAGGATGGGGGCTGCAGGAGTGTGAAGGATGGGGGGCTGCAGGAGTGTGGAGGATGGGGGGCTGCAGTAGTGTGGAGGATGGGGGGCTGCAGGAGTGTGGAGAATGGGCGGCTGCAGGAGTGTGAAGGATGGGGGGGGTGCAGTAGTGTGGAGGATGGGGGGCTGCAGGAATGTGAAGGATGGGGGGGCTGCAGCAGTGTGGAGGATGGGGGGCTGCAGGAGTGTGGAGAATGGGCGGCTGCAGGAGTGTGAAGGATGGGGGGCTGCAGCAGTGTGGAGGATGGGGGGCTGCAGGAGTGTGAAGGATGGGGGGCTGCAGGAGTGTGGAGGATGGGGGGCTGCAGGAGTGTAGAGAATGGGCGGCTGCAGGAGTGTGAAGGATGGGGGGCTGCAGGAGTGTGAAGGATGGGGGGCTGCAGCAGTGTGGAGGATGGGGGGCTGCAGGAGTGTGAAGGATGGGGGGCTGCAGGAGTGTGGAGGATGGGGGGCTGCAGGAGTGTGAAGGATGGGGGGCTGCAGGAGTGTGAAGGATGGGGGCTGCAGGAGTGTGAAGGATGGGGGGCTGCAGGAGTGTGAAGGATGGGGGGCTGCAGGAGTGTGAAGGATGGGGGGCTGCAGGAGTGTGAAGGATGGGGGGCTGCAGGAGTGTGGAGGATGGGGGGCTGCAGTAGTGTGGAGGATGGGGGGCTGCAGGAGTGTGGAGAATGGGCGGCTGCAGGAGTGTGAAGGATGGGGGGGCTGCAGTAGTGTGGAGGATGGGGGGCTGCAGGAGTGTGAAGGATGGGGGGGCTGCAGCAGTGTGGAGGATGGGGGGCTGCAGGAGTGTGGAGAATGGGCGGCTGCAGGAGTGTGAAGGATGGGGGGGCTGCAGTAGTGTGGAGGATGGGGGGCTGCAGGAGTGTGGAGAATGGGCGGCTGCAGGAGTGTGAAGGATGGGGGGGCTGCAGTAGTGTGGAGAATGGGAGGCTGCAGTAGTGTGGAGGATGGGGGGGCTGCAGCAGTGTGGAGGATGGGAGGCTGCAGCAGTGTGGAGGATGGGGGGCTGCAGGAGTGTGGAGGATGGGGGGCTGCAGGAGTGTGGAGGATGGGGGGCTGCAGCAGTGTGGAGGATGGGGGGCTGCATGAGTGTGGAGGATGGGGGGCTGCATGAGTGTGGAGGATGGGGGGCTGCAGGAGTGTGAAGGATGGGGGGCTGCAGGAGTGTGAAGGATGGGGGGCTGCAGGAGTGTGAAGGATGGGGGCTGCATGAGTGTGGAGGATGGGGGGCTGCAGGAGTGTGAAGGATGGGGGGCTGCAGGAGTGTGGAGGATGGGGGGCTGCAGGAGTGTGAAGGATGGGGGGGCTGCAGGAGTGTAAAGGATGGGGGGCTGCAGGAGTGTAAAGGATTGGGGGCTGCAGGAGTGTGAAGGATGGGGGGCTGCAGGAGTGTGAAGGATGGGGGCTGCAGGAGTGTGAAGGATGGGGGCTGCAGGAGTGTGAAGGATGGGGGGGCTGCAGGAGTGTGGAGGATGGGGGGCTGCAGGAGTGTGAAGGATGGGGGGGCTGCAGGAGTGTGAAGGATGGGGGGGCTGCAGGAGTGTGAAGGATGGGGGGCTGCAGGAGTGTGAAGGATGGGGGGGGCTGCAGTAGTGTGGAGGATGGGGGGCTGCAGGAGTGTGAAGGATGGGGGGGGCTGCAGTAGTGTGGAGGATGGGGGGCTGCAGGAGTGTGAAGGATGGGGGGCTGCAGCAGTGTGGAGGATGGGGGGGCCTGCAGGAGTGTGAAGGATGGGGGGCTGCAAGAGTGTGAAGGATGGGGGTTTGCAGGAGTGTGGAGGATGGGGGGGCTGCAGGAGTGTGAAGGATGGGAGGGGGGGCTGCAGGAGTGTGAAGGATGGGAGGGGGGCTGCAGGAGTGTGAAGGATAGGGGGGCTGCAGCAGTGTGGAGGATGGGGGGGGCTACAGGAGTGTGAAGGATGGGGGGCATCCTCCACACTCCTGCAGCCCCCCCATACTCCTTCAGCCCCCCATCCTCCCCTTCCCCTGTCGTCCTCTACACTCCTACCGTACCCTACAGCAGTGTTTCCAAACCAATGTCTTCCAGCTGTTGCAAAACTACAACTCCCGGCATGCTGGGAGTTGTAGTTTTGCAACAGCGGTGTGTGGAGTCTGCGGGCATTACTGTGGTGGCCATGTGGAGTTTGCGGGCATTACTGGCGGCCGCGGTCCGGATCTGGACTGCGGTCCGCCAGCAGATTACCCCTGGACTAGGTGTTATTTTCGGGGTAGGGCTTATATTGCAGCCCTGTCCCCATAATCCTGCTAGGGCTTAATTTCCTGGAACCCCTTTAAGTTCCAGGTATACAGGATACATTGTAAGAGGAAGTTGTGGCTTTGTTACAGTGTGTCAGCTAGTAACCTAGATACAAGGTGTGGCGCTCTTTAATTGTATCAAACATAAGAGGCTTAGATACACACCCCAGACGACAGTATGACATGTATAAGTTTAGATACGCTGCTGTATCTAATCCTATCATGTGTGATACTGTCTGCTGGGCTGTTGTATCTAATCCTATCATGTGTGATGCTCAGCTGTTGTATCTAATCCTATCTTGTGTGATACTGTCTGCTCAGCTGTTTTATCTAATCCTATCATGTGTGATACTGTCTGCTCAGCTGTTGTATCTAATCCTATCTTGTGTGATACTGTCTGCTCAGCTGTTGTATCTAACCTTATCACGTGTGATACTGTCTGCTGAGCTGTTGTATCTAACCCTATCATGTGTGGTGCTGAATTATTGTATCTAATCCTATCATGTGTGATACTTTCTGCCGAGCTGTTGTATCTAATCTCATCATGTGTGATACTGTCTGCTGAACTGCTACATTTTCTGTGTGTATCTAAGCCTCTCCGTGTGATACAATGAATGCCTTTATGATGAGCACCCTGTATGTAGGTTCTTACATGACGCGCAGCACCACATCCTCCGCTTCCTCTGTTACAGGAATCTTGTTCCTCTCTACGAAAAAAGGACCCCCCCGAAAAAATGAAGAAATGAGGCGCAATTCTCAATAATCTCTGGTCAAGTCCTACAAAAAGACCTCCCCCCCCCCCCCCCCCCCCCCCCCCCAAAAAGCATTCGGTCAGCAAATGTGACCCCCCCCCCATTACACACCCCCTCAAGGCTCCTCCCCTCAGACCATGTGACCTGATCATCTTCCTCCTGGATCAGTTCCTTGTAGTTTATAATCTCTACCTGCAAAGACTTCCTGCTGAGCTTGTGATAAGAACAGTCAGAGCTGCAGTGTAAAGCAGGGAGGAGAGCTAAAGCTGCAGTGTAAAGCAGGGAGGACAGCTAAAGCTGCAGTGTAAAGCAGGGAGGAGAGCTAAAGCTGCAGTGTAAAGCAGGGAGGGAGAGCTAAAGCTGCAGTGTAAAGCAGGGAGGAGAGCTAAAGCTGCAGTGTAAAGCAGGGAGGACAGCTAAAGCTGCAGTGTAAAGCAGGGAGGACAGCTAAAGCTGCAGTGTAAAGCATGGAGGAGAGCTAAAGCTGCAGTGTAAAGCAGGGAGGACAGCTAAAGCTGCAGTGTAAAGCAGAGAGGAGAGCTAAAGCTGCAGTGTAAAGCATGGAGGAGAGCTAAAGCTGCAGTGTAAAGCAGGGAGGAGAGCTAAAGCTGCAGTGTAAAGCAGGGAGGACAGCTAAAGCTGCAGTGTAAAGCAGGGAGGACAGCTAAAGCTGCAGTGTAAAGCATGGAGGAGAGCTAAAGCTGCAGTGTAAAGCAGGGAGGACAGCTAAAGCTGCAGTGTAAAGCAGGAGGAGAGCTAAAGCTGCAGTGTAAAGCAGGGAGGAGAGCTAAAGCTGCAGTGTAAAGCAGGGAGGAGAGCTAAAGCTGCAGTGTAAAGCAGGGAGGACAGCTAAAGCTGCAGTGTAAAGCAGGGAGGAGAGCTAAAGCTGCAGTGTAAAGCAGGGAGGAGAGCTAAAGCTGCAGTGTAAAGCATGGAGGAGAGCTAAAGCTGCAGTGTAAAGCATGTAGGAGAGCTAAAGCTGCAGTGTAAAGCAGGGAGGAGAGCTAAAGCTGCAGTGTAAAGCAGGGAGGACAGCTAAAGCTGCAGTGTAAAGCATGGAGGAGAGCTAAAGCTGCAGTGTAAAGCAGGGAGGACAGCTAAAGCTGCAGTGTAAGCAGAGAGGACAGCTAAAGCTGCAGTGTAAAGCATGGAGGAGAGCTAAAGCTGCAGTGTAAAGCATGGAGGAGCAGCTAAAGCTGCAGTGTAAAGCAGGGAGGAGAGCTAAAGCTGCAGTGTAAAGCAGGGAGGACAGCTAAAGCTGCAGTGTAAAGCAGGGAGGAGAGCTAAAGCTGCAGTGTAAAGCATGGAGGAGAGCTAAAGCTGCAGTGTAAAGCAGGGAGGAGAGCTAAAGCTGCAGTGTAAAGCAGGGAGGAGAGCTAAAGCTGCAGTGTAAAGCAGGGAGGAGAGCTAAAGCTGCAGTGTAAAGCAGGGAGGAGAGCTAAAGCTGCAGTGTAAAGCATGGAGAAGAGCTAAAGCTGCAGTGTAAAGCATGGAGGACAGCTAAAGCTGCAGTGTAAAGCAGGGAGGACAGCTAAAGCTGCAGTGTAAAGCATGGAGGAGAGCTAAAGCTGCAGTGTAAAGCAGGGAGGACAGCTAAAGCTGCCGTGTAAAGCAGAGAGGAGAGCTAAAGCTGCAGTGTAAAGCAGGGAGGAGAGCTAAAGCTGCAGTGTAAAGCAGGGAGGAGAGCTAAAGCTGCAGTGTAAAGCAGAGAGGAGAGCTAAAGCTGCAGTGTAAAGCAGGGAGGAGAGCTAAAGCTGCAGTGTAAAGCAGGGAGGAGAGCTAAAGCTGCAGTGTAAAGCAGGGAGGAGAGCTAAAGCTGCAGTGTAAAGCAGAGAGGACAGCTAAAGCTGCAGTGTAAAGCAGAGAGGACAGCTAAAGCTGCAGTGTAAAGCAGTGTAAAGCAGGGAGGAGAGCTAAAGCTGCAGTGTAAAGCAGAGAGGAGAGCTAAAGCTGCAGTGTAAAAGCAGGGAGGAGAGCTAAAGCTGCAGTGTAAAGCAGGGAGGAGAGCTAAAGCTGCAGTGTAAAGCAGGGAGGAGAGCTAAAGCTGCAGTGTAAAGCAGGGAGGACAGCTAAAGCTGCAGTGTAAATCAAAGAGGACAGCTAAAGCTGCAGTGTAAAGCAGAAAGGACAGCTAAAGCTGCAGTGTAAAGCAGGGAGGAGAGCTAAAGCTGCAGTGTAAAGCAGGGAGGAGAGCTAAAGCTGCAGTGTAAAGCAGGGAGGAGAGCTAAAGCTGCAGTGTAAAGCAGGGAGGAGAGCTAAAGCTGCAGTGTAAAGCAGAGAGGAGAGCTAAAGCTGCAGTGTAAAGCAGGGAGGAGAGCTAAAGCTGCAGTGTAAAGCAGGGAGGACAGCTAAAGCTGCAGTGTAAAGCAGGGAGGACAGCTAAAGCTGCAGTGTAAAGCAGGGAGGAGAGCTAAAGCTGCAGTGTAAAGCAGGGAGGAGAGCTAAAGCTGCAGTGTAAAGCAGAGAGGAGAGCTAAAGCTGCAGTGTAAAGCAGGGAGGAGAGCTAAAGCTGCAGTGTAAAGCAGGGAGGAGAGCTAAAGCTGCAGTGTAAAGCAGAGAGGAGAGCTAAAGCTGCAGTGTAAAGCAGGGAGGAGAGCTAAAGCTGCAGTGTAAAGCAGGGAGGAGAGCTAAAGCTGCAGTGTAAAGCAGGGAGGACAGCTAAAGCTGCAGTGTAAAGCAGGGAGGAGAGCTAAAGCTGCAGTGTAAAGCAGGGAGGAGAGCTAAAGCTGCAGTGTAAAGCAGAGAGGACAGCTAAAGCTGCAGTGTAAAGCAGGGAGGACAGCTAAAGCTGCAGTGTAAAGCAGGGAGGAGAGCTAAAGCTGCAGTGTAAAGCAGGGAGGAGAGCTAAAGCTGCAGTGTAAAGCATGGAGGACAGCTAAAGCTACAGTGTAAAGCAGGGAGGAGAGCTAAAGCTGCAGTGTAAAGCAGGGAGGAGAGCTAAAGCTGCAGTGTAAAGCAGGGAGGAGAGCTAAAGCTGCAGTGTAAAGCATGGAGGACAGCTAAAGCTACAGTGTAAAGCAGGGAGGAGAGCTAAAGCTGCAGTGTAAAGCATGGAGGACAGCTAAAGCTGCAGTGTAAAGCATGGAGGACAGCTAAAGCTGCAGTGTAAAGCATGGAGGACAGCTAAAGCTGCAGTGTAAAGCATGGAGGAGAGCTAAAGCTGCAGTGTAAAGCAGGGAGGAGAGCTAAAGCTGCAGTGTAAAGCAGAGAGGAGAGCTAAAGCTGCAGTGTAAAGCAGGGAGGAGAGCTAAAGCTGCAGTGTAAAGCAGAGAGGACAGCTAAAGCTGCAGTGTAAAGCAGGGAGGAGAGCTAAAGCTGCAGTGTAAAGCAGGGAGGAGAGCTAAAGCTGCAGTGTAAAGCAGAGAGGACAGCTAAAGCTGCAGTGTAAAGCATAGAGGACAGCTAAAGCTGCAGTGTAAAGCAGAGAGGAGAGCTAAAGCTGCAGTGTAAAGCATGGAGGACAGCTAAAGCTGCAGTGTAAAGCAGAAAGGACAGCTAAAGCTGCAGTGTAAAGCAGAGAGGAGAGCTAAAGCTGCAGTGTAAAGCAGAGAGGAGAGCTAAAGCTGCAGTGTAAAGCAGGGAGGACAGCTAAAGCTGCAGTGTAAAGCAGGGAGGAGAGCTAAAGCTGCAGTGTAAAGCAGGGAGGAGAGCTAAAGCTGCAGTGTAAAGCAGGGAGGAGAGCTAAAGCTGCAGTGTAAAGCAGGGAGGACAGCTAAAGCTGCAGTGTAAAGCAGAGAGGAGAGCTAAAGCACAAGGATTTTAGACTACCAAGCAAGCTAAAAATCTAAGCTGGAGTCATTGACTAATAATAATAATAATAATAAAATAAAAGATGTGCTGCAGTGTAAAGTACGGGGAAGAGAGAAAGGCAGCCTGAGCCTCTCAGACTAGTGGAGGCTCCAAGAGACTAATGCAGCCAGAATCATTGATCATAGCTGTAGCCTAATAAAGCAGAGCTGCAGGGTAAAGCATGGTGGAAGAACACTGCAACCTGAGCCTCTGAGGCAGAGTTTCCCAACCAGGGCACCTCCAGCTGTTCCAAAACTACAACTCCCAGAATGCCCGGACAGCCAAAGGCTGTCCGGGCAAGCTGGGAGTTGAAGTTTTGCAACAGCTGGAGGCACTCTGGTTGGGAAACTGCCTCAGAGGCTCAGGTTGCAGTGCTGTAAACAAAAACAAAAACAAAAAATTGTGTTTATAAGAAAAAAAAAAGCCTCCTCCTATTAAAGGGGTACTCCACTGGAGGTATCAGAAAGTTAAACAGATATTGTAAATTACTTAATTATTACTATTTAAAAATCTTAATCCTTCCAGTACTTATCAGCTGCTGTATGCTCCACAGGAAGTTATTTTCTTTTTGAATGTATTCAATTTATTTTCTGTCTGACCACAGTGCTCTCTGCTGACACCTCTGTCCATGTCAGCAACTGCCCAGAGCAGGAGAGGTTTGCTATGGGGATTTGCTTCTACTCTGGACACAGGTGTCAGCAGAGAGCACTGTGGTCAGACAGAAAGGAAATTCAAAAAGAAAAGAACTTCCTCTGGAACATACAGCAGCTGATAAGTACTGGAAGGATTAAGATTTTTAAATAGAAGTAATTTACAAATCTGTTTAACTTTCTGGCACCAGTTGACTTAAAGTTGAAAAAAAAATAAAAAAAAAATAAAATAAAAAATTCCAGTAGTGTTTAGTGTTCCCCTTTAAAAAAAAAAAAATGTTTCCACAGAATAAATATTTATATACGTGTATATATATATATATATATATATATATACACACATACATATATATTTTTATTTTTTTTGGAAAATATTTAAAGGGGAACTCTACTGGAAAACATTTACAAAGTATATTAATTATATATACACACACACACACACATATATATTATCATTATTTTTTTTTTTTTTAAATAACTATTGCATTTCCCAAATTTAAAAAAATGGGTATCACCACACACAGAATTGTGTAAACAATTCCAGTATTATTATTATTATTATTATTATTAAAACTAGTTACTAAATTACTACTAAAATTCCTAAATAGTTTTAATCCAAATAAAAAAAATAAAAATAAAAAAATAATAATAATTTGGTATTGGTAAAACACACAAAATTGTGTCACCTACTACTACCATTATTATTTAAAATTACTAATAAATTTATATAAATTACAGAAATTGTGTTAAAAATGGAAAAAAATCCTTAAAAATTTTTTTTTGCCAAATAAAAAAAATATATATAAAAATGGTGTCACCGCACGCAGTTGTATGTGGTGTATTAAATCAGCCATTTACGGGGTTAATATTTAATTACTAGTAGAGATAAGCGAACTTACAGTAAATTCGATTCGTCACGAACTTCTCGGCTCGGCAGTTGATGACTTTTCCTGCATAAATTAGTTCAGCTTTCCGGTGCTCCGGTGGGCTGGAAAAGGTGGATACAGTCCTAGGTAAGAGTCTCCTAGGACTGTATCCACCTTTTCCAGCCCACGGGAGCACCGGAAAGCTGAACTAATTTATGCAGGAAAAGTCATCAACTGCCGAGCCGAGAAGTTCGTGACGAATCGAATTTATTGTAAGTTCGCTCATCTCTAATTACTAGTTTAATTACTAGTACAATTCCCCCAATTTTTTTTCCACTAAATAAATAAAAAAAAATAAAAAAATAATATTTGAAAAGGAAATGAGCCTCATGCGGATCCTCAGGTCAAATAGTAAAAAATTATAGGAGTCAAAATTTTGGGCTTGGAGTCAAAACAAAATAGTTGAGGCCCCGGGGTCACCCCTGTTGCACCACACGTTAGGGAAGTGTGCACAGCGCCGGTGACGTCACATGACCTGACCAAAGTCCTAGAGACATCATGTAAGATGATGAAATGCGTTGTGTAATGCGCAAATGAGGACACCGCAACTTCTGCTATTAGTCCTGGGCGGTACACCTATGATACCGTATCCGAGCCGAGGTCATGTGATCCTGTTTACTGTCCTGAAAACATCTGCGCTATTAGCCGGAAGGTAAACAAAGTATTTAAAGGGCCGGAGCCCTGATTACTGTATATATCAGCACTGTATGAGGAGGACATCTGCTGCTTTATAAAATAGTCTGAGTGTTACAGTCACAAGACCTCTACTTGCTGTCAGTGAATGGAACAGTTATTTTATTACATTTTTTTAATGCATTAAATAAAAATAAAAAAAGTTCCATTCACTGACAGCAAGTAGAAAGTGAAATGAATTGAAGATCATACAGCTTGTGGGCTTGTTCAATGCAAAGCTAAAAACATCTCACAGCTGAGGATAGTAACAATGTATCAGTGCAGGTCAGTCAGGACCTACACACCTTAAAGGGGTACTCCGCTGCTTAGCGTTTGGAACTGTTCTGAACGCTGGAGACGGTGTCGGGAGTTTGTGACGTCATGGCCCCGCCCCCTCATTATGTCACACCCCACCCCTCAATGCAAGCATATGGAAGGGGGCATGACATCATGAGGGGGCGGAGCTATGACATCACGAGCTCTCGACAGTTTTTTTTTTTTTAAATCCTCTGGGGCCAGAAAGTTAAACAGATTTGTAAATTACTTCTATAAAAAAAATCTTAATCCTTCCAGTACTTTTTGGGGGCTGTATACTAGAGGGGAAATGCATTTCTTTTTGGATTTCTCTTCTGTCATGACCACAGTGCTCTCTGCTGTCCATTTTAGGAACAGTCCAGAGCAGGAGAAAATCCCCCAAAGCAAACATACACTGCTCTGGACAGTTCCTAAAATGGACAGAGATGTCAGCAGAGAGCATTGTGGTCATGACAGAAGAGAAATCCAAAAAGAAAAACCATTTCCTTTGTAGTATACAGCCCCTAATAAGTACTGGAAGGAGTAAGATTTTTTTAATAGAAGTAATTTACAAATCTGTTTAACTTTCTGGCCCCAGTTGATTAGGTGAAAATGGGCTAAGTCCTTAAGGGGTTAAATATTCATTCTTGCCTGCACTGATACATTGTAACTATCCTCAGCTGTGAGATAAGTAGAAGTATAAGGCAGGCGGCAGCATTTTAGTTTAGATCTGATCTTCTCACAGCAGAGGTTTGTTACAATGTGACCAGGATAAGACCATTACACCTGACAGTAGTTTGTTACAGTGTATCGGTGCAGGTATAATGCTTCCTTTCTGATGGCTGAAGGAGCGGCGTGTATTAGCGCCCGGCGCGGTGTAAACCATTCTCCTCTTTCCTCGGAAGTGTATTCCGGCGCACGGGTAAATATTTACAGCGGCCGATGCGGAATCTTTCCACCATCTGTTACTCCTCACAGACGCGGCTGCTGGAGACGTCAGGCGCTGGCGGAGATTCCCGCTGGCTGCAGTTCCTGCTTACTCATAAAGAGCGTCCCCCTCTGCAATCCAAACCTGTTCAGAATAAAATGGACCCCCAACCCAGCTTTACAAGATTCCAGATCGTTATGAGGTGATATAGCGCTACTGGATAAGGGACAATAAAGTGTGGAAAAGCTGGGTGACAACCCTAATGGAATGTACAGTCTGTCTAATGTCTTCATAGACCAAAAGGTCTCGGAACTGGGCAGTCACCCAACTTTCCCACACTCCTCAATAACAATATTTCCTAGTAATGCTTTTGTCAGTGAAAAGTCTGGGATAGTTAGGTAACAGCCCTTAAGGTGCATTCACACGGGCGGATTACCTGCGGATTTTCCCCAGCGTATTTGCTGCGGAAAATCCGCAGCGGATTTTGCTACCATTGACTTCAATGTGTCAGCAGAAAATCTGTTCTAGAGGCAGATTTGCAGATTTTCCTTCAGACCCATTGAAGTCAATGGTAGCAAAATCCGCTGCGGATTTTCAGCAGAAAATACGTTGCGGAAATTCTGCAGGTAATTTGCCCGTGTGAACGTAGCCTTAAAGGGGTATTCCACAGGAAAACATTTTTTTAAATCAACTGGTGCCAGAAAGTTGAACAGATTTGTAAATGACTTCTGTTAAAACATCTTAATCCTTCCAGGACTCATCAGCAGCTGTATGCTCCACAATAAGTTCTTTTCTTTTTAAATTTCTTTTCAGTCTGACCACAGTGCTCTCTGCTGACACCTCTGTTCATTTTAGAAACTGTCCAAAAAGGAGCAAATCCCCATAGCAAACCTCTCCTGCTCTGGACAGTTCCTGACATGGACAGAGGTGTCAGCAGAGAGCACTGTGGTCAGACAGAAAGGAAATTCTAAAAGAAAAGAACTTCCTGTGGATCCTACAGCAGCTGATGAGTACTGGAAGGATTAAGATGTTTTAATAGAAGTAATTTACAAATCTGTTCAACTTTCTGGCACCAGTTGATTAAAAAAAAAAAAAAAAAAAAAAATCCAAAATTTATATTAGCCATTTTGTTTCTCATCCAGCTTTCCCAGAATCCTGGGAATGAAGCCTTCATAGTTATATGGGGGTTCAGGATATATTGTTTTATAATTAGGAAAAGTTGTTTATGAGGAGTGTAGGAAAGATGGCTGTTGGGAACTGTTAAAGCAGCCATTTTGATTGTCACCCAGCTTTCCCAGATTTCCGAGCATGAAATCTTCATAGTTATAATGAAAGACAGGCAAAAAAAAAAAAAAGGAAAAAGTCAGGGAACGCAAGGTGACAACTTAGGACAATGCTATAACAGCTGGCCATTTTGATTGTCACACAACTTTCCCAGAATCCTGAGCAATGACATTTTAATTATTATGCAAATTGTTTTGTCCCACTCCCATATAACTTATGAACATTTCATGCTCAGGAATCTGCGAAAGCTGAATAACAACCAAAATGGCTATTACAGTGTCTACAGAAGTTGTCACCCAGCTTTCCTAGTATCCTGAGCAGTACATTTAATTGTTATGAAAATGGTATAATCTTTCTCCCATATATATAGCTATGAAAACATCACGCTCAGGAATCTGGGAAAGCTGGAGGACTTCCTTAATAACTTTTACATAGTCTACCGTCGTCACACAACTTTTTAAGATGACTGGGAAGGAAATGAGCAGTAATACAGGAAGTGATGCTCCATCATTGCAGAGTCTAGGAAAGCTGGGTGACAGCTGTAAAAATCACTCTGCTTTCCTAGGAACAGAATGAGCACCATGAAGAGAATTTATAAAATGTGACAGGAGGCGCGGTGCAAGCTCAGCGTTTATTGTCCAGTATAACACATCAGAGCGGAGTAGAAGGCGACTGCGCCAGAACAGGGGGAGGGGCATAGTCTGACTCCGCCCACAAAAAGGAGGAAACTCCCGGTAGCGGTAACATGAGATAACATTGATGTAGAAAGGCACTTTAAGAACGTCCAACTACATGGGATTAAAGGGGCACTCCACACCGAGATGTCTCTGCCAAAAAAGGCTAAGGGGGAACTGTTCTCTAGGCCAGCATTTCCCAACCAGTGTGCCTCCAGCTGTTGCAAAACTACAACTCCCAGCTTGCTGGGAGTTGTAGTTTTGCAACAGCTGGAGGCACACTGATCTATGTGTACAATGGCCTCTCAACTCTCTGTCGACTCTTGATGTCAGAGGAGAGAAGGGTTGGGCAAGAGTCCCCCTGCACAATACATTTGCTAGTGTATACGGGATCGGGAGTGCATGCTGGGAGTTGTAGTTTTGCACCCTGGTTTGGAAACACTCATGTAGGCAGTGGAGTTCCCCTCCTTCCTTGTAGGTATAAATAGCAGAGTGGAAAACCCCTTTAACAGAAATCCCCGCCCACATACTAAAGATCTGGGAGGAGTTTAATGACCTCCTCCACCTTAATGGTGAATACAATTGCTCCACCCCTGATTTGTGCACTATATGCATGGGCGGAGCCATGTTTCACATTGGCTCCACCCCTGAATACTTTACTTTCTGTATGGGCGGGGCCATGTCTCATGATGGTTCCACATCTGATTAGCACAAGCTCTGCATCGATGGGGCCCTGGTTTTCAATGGCTCCACCCCTGATTAGTGCACTTTGCATAGGCAGGGCCATACCTCACATTGGCCCTATCCCCTGATTAAAGGGGTATTCCAGTGAAAAACTATTTTTTTCACATCAACTGGCTCCAAAAAGTTAAACAGAATTGTAAATTACTTCTATAAAAAAAATCTTAATCCTTCCAGTACTTATCAGCTGCTGAAGTTGAGTTGTTCTTTTCTGTCTGACCACAGTGCTCTCTGCTGACACCTCTATCTGTCTCAGGAACTGTCCAGAGCAGGATAGGTTTTCTATGGGGATTTGCTCCTACTATGGACAGTTCCTGAGACAGCCAGCTCAACAGAGAGCCCTGTTGTCAGACAGAAAAGAGAAACTCAACTTCAGCAGCTGATAAGTACTGAAAGGATTAATTTTTTATTTTTTTTTATAGAAGTAATTTACAAAGCTGTTTTAACTTTTTTGGAGTCAGCTGATATGAAAAAAAAATGTTTTTCACTGGAATGCCCCAGAGGTACTCCGGTGGAAAACATTATTATTATTTTTTTTTTTAATCAACTGGTGCCAGAAAGTTAAACAGATTTGTAAATCACTTCTATTAAAAAAATCTTAATCCTTCCAGTACTTTTTAGCAGATGTATGCTACAAAGGAAATTCTATACTTTTTGAATATCTTTTTTTGGTCTTGTCCACAGTGCTCTCTGCTGACACCTGCTGTCTGTGTCAGGAACTGTCCAGAGCAGCATAGGTTTACAATGTTGATTTTCTCCTGCTCTGGAAAGTTCCTGATACGGGCATCAGGTGTCACCAGAGAGCACTGTGGAGAAGACAAAAAAGAAATTCAAAAAGCATAGAATTTCCTCTGTAGAATACAGCTGCTAAAAAGTACTGGAAGGGTAAAGATTTTTTAACAGTCATTTACAAATCTGTTTAACTTTCTGGCACCAGTTCATTTAAAAAAAAAATGTTTTCCACCGGAGTACCCCTTTAAGGTAAATGATGCTAGATGAAGGAGTTAAAGGGTATTCCAGTGAAAAACATTTTTTTTTTCATATCAGCTGGTTCAAAAAAAGAGTTAAACAGCTTTGTAAATTACTTCTGTAAAAAAAAAAAAAATCTTAATCCTTCCAGTACTTATCAGCTGCTGAAGTGGAGTTCTTTTCTGTCTGACCACAGTGCTCTCTGCTGACACCTCTGTCTGTCTCAGGAACTGTCCAGAGTAGGAGCAAATCCCCATAGCAAACCCATCCTGCTCTGGACAGTTCCTGAGACAGCCAGAGGTGTCAGCAGAGAGCACTGTTGTCAGACAGAAAAGAACAACTCAACTTCAGCAGCTGATAAGTACTGGAAGGATTAAGATTTTTTTTTTTTTTAAATAGAAGTCATTTACAAATCTGGCACCAGTTGATGTGGAAAAAAAAAAGAAGCGTTTTCCAGCGGAGTACCACTTTAAGGACAGGAAATGCTTTTAAAAATCCTGCCAACTAGTGATTTTGCATCAGGGGTGGGATGTTATTACTTTAGCATGTGGAGTTCCACTTTAAAAAAAAAGGTGCCTATATGAAGGATGCATGGAATGGTTACCGCAGAGCATGCTGGGATGCAGAGTACATTTATGACACTCTTTAGTACACGGTACGTCTAGCGCCTCCTGTTTACTTGCACAAGTCGTCTACATTGAATGTGATACAGGACAGTGTAGATCTCATATACTGTAGTGCAGCTCAGGAAGAGTTAATGTCCCAAAAATTAAGAAACCAAAGCGGGAAGAGCAGAAGCCCGGGGGGCGATCCACACGGCATTGTCCGCAGCCGCCGGGAGGGGGGGCACATACTTCGTATTAGGACCCAGTTCTAGAACATGATAAATAGTAAGTGGGGGTCTCGGGGTCTCCTCAGCAGATCAGCCGCTCGTGGAGCTGGTGCAGCTGGTCAGGGGTCAGGACCAGGCGGTGGATCTGCTCCTGGCCACGCTGGCAGGGGAGGGTCACCTTACCCACCAACACCGTGTCTTCTCTCTTCTCCTCTTTGGCCTGGATGACAAAGAATAAGTGGTTACTGTAATATCCATGTATACACACAACATATATGGCAGTGTTTCCCAACCAGTGTGCCTCCAGCTGTTGCGAAACTACAACTCCCAGCATGCCCGGACAGCCAAAGGCTGTCCGGGCATGCTGGGAATTGTAGTTTCGCAACAGCTGGAGGCACACTGGTTGGGAAAAAAGCTGATATATGGACTTTTCATATAACACATATATACTATCCGTGTATACACACAACACACATGGGCTATTAATATATACACATTACATATATACTATCCGTGTATACACATAACACATATGGACTATGAATATATACACATTACATATATACTATCCGTGTATACACACAACACACATGGACTATTAATATATACACATTACATATATACTATCCGTGTATACACATGGACTATTGATATATACACATTACATATATACTATCTGTGTATACACAACACACATGGTCTATTAATATATACACATTACATATATACTATACGTGTATATACACAACACACATGGACTATTAATATATACACATTACATATATACTATCCGTGTATACACATAACACACATGGTCTATTAATATATACACATTACATATATACTATCCGTGTATACACATGGACTATTGATATATACACATTACATATATACTATCTGTGTATACACAACACACATGGTCTATTAATATATACACATTACATATATACTATACGTGTATATACACAACACACATGGACTATTAATATATACACATTACATATATACTATCCGTGTATACACATAACACACATGGACTATTAATATATACACATTACATATATACTATCTGTGTATACACATAACACACATATACTAGTAATATATACACATTACATATATACTATCCGTGTATACACATAACACACATGGTCTATTAATATATACACATTACATATATACTATCCGTGTATACACATAACACACATGGACTATTAATATATACACATTACATATATACTATCCGTGTACACACAACACACATGGACTATTAATATATACACATTACATATATACTATCCGTGTATACACATAACACACATGGACTATTAATATATACACATTACATATATACTATCAGTGTATACACATAACACACATGGACTATTAATATATACACATTACATATATACTATCCGTGTATACACACAACACACATGGACTATTAATATATACACATTACATATATACTATCCGTGTATACACATAACACACATGGACTATTAATATATACACATTACATATATACTATCCGTGTATACACACAACACACATGGACTATTAATATATACACATTACATATATACTATCCGTGTATACACACAACCCACATATACTAGTAATATATACACATTACATATATACTATCCGTGTATACACACAACACACATGGACTATTAATATATACACATTACATATATACTATCCGTGTATACACATAACACACATGGACTATTAATATATACACATTACATATATACTATCCGTGTATACACACAACACACATGGACTATTAATATATACACATTACATATATACTATCCGTGTATACACAACACACATGGACTATTAATATATACACATTACATATATACTATCCGTGTATACACATGGACTATTAATATATACACATTACATATATACTATCCGTGTATACACATAACACACATGGACTATTAATATATACACATTACATATATACTATCCGTGTACACACAACACACATGGACTATTAATATATACACATTACATATATACTATCCGTGTATACACATAACACACATGGACTATTAATATATACACATTACATATATACTATCAGTGTATACACATAACACACATGGACTATTAATATATACACATTACATATATACTATCCGTGTATACACATAACACACATGGACTATTAATATATACACATTACATATATACTATCCGTGTATACACATAACACACATAGACTATTAATATATACACATTACATATATACTATCCGTGTATACACATAACACACATGGACTATTAATATATACACATTACATATATACTATCCGTGTATACACATAACACACATGGACTATTAATATATACACATTACATATATACTATCCGTGTATACACATAACACACATGGACTATTAATATATACACATTACATATATACTATCCATGTATACACATAACACACATGGACTATTAATATATACACATTACATATATACTATCCGTGTACACACAACACACATGGACTATTAATATATACACATTACATATATACTATCCGTGTATACACACAACACACATGGACTATTAATATATACACATTACATATATACTATCCGTGTACACACAACACACATGGACTATTAATATATACACATAACACATATACTATCCGTGTATACACATAACACACATGGACTATTAATATATACACATTACATATATACTATCCGTGTATACACACAACACACATGGACTATTAATATATACACATTACATATATACTATCCGTGTATACACACAACACACATGGACTATTAGTATATACACATTACATATATACTATCCGTGTATACACATAACACACATGGACTATTAATATATACACATTACATATATACTATCCGTGTATACACATAACACACATGGACTATTAATATATACACATTACATATATACTATCCGTGTATACACACAACCCACATATACTAGTAATATATACACATTACATATATACTATCCGTGTATACACACAACACACATGGACTATTAATATATACACATTACATATATACTATCCGTGTATACACATGGACTATTAATATATACACATTACATATATACTATCCGTGTATACACATAACACACATGGACTATTAATATATACACATTACATATATACTATCCGTGTATACACATAACACACATGGACTATTAATATATACACATTACATATATACTATCCGTGTATACACACAACACACATGGACTATTAATATATACACATTACATATATACTATCCGTGTATACACACAACACACATGGACTATTAGTATATACACATTACATATATACTATCCGTGTATACACATAACACACATGGACTATTAGTATATACACATTACATGTATACTATACGTGTATACACACAACACACATGGACTATTAATATATACAAATTACATATATACTATCCGTGTATACACATAACACACATGGACTATTAATATATACACATTACATATATACTATCCGTGTATACACAACACACATGGACTATTAATATATACACATTACATATATACTATCCGTGTATACACAACACACATGGACTATTAATATATACACATTACATATATACTATCCGTGTATACACAACACACATGGACTATTAATATATACACATTACATATATACTATCCATGTATACACATAACACACATGGACTATTAATATATACACATTACATATATACTATCCGTGTATACACATAACACACATGGACTATTAATATATACACATTACATATATACTATCCGTGTATATACACATAACACACATGGACTATTAATATATACACATTACATATATACTATCCGTGTATATACACATAACACACATGGACTATTAATATATACACATTACATATATACTATCCGTGTATACACATAACACACATGGACTATTAATATATACACATTACATATATACTATCCATGTATACACATAACACACATGGACTATTAATATATACACATTACATATATACTATCCGTGTATACACATAACACACATGGACTATTAATATATACACATTACATATATACTATCCGTGTATACACATAACACACATGGACTATTAATATATACACATTACATATATACTATCCGTGTATACACACAACCCACATATACTAGTAATATATACACATTACATATATACTATCAATGTATACACATAACACACATGGACTATTAATATATACACATTACATATATACTATCCGTGTATACACATAACACACATGGACTATTAATATATACACATTACATATATACTATCCGTGTATACACATAACACACATGGACTATTAATATATACACATTACATATATACTATCCGTGTATACACATAACACACATGGACTATTAATATATACACATTACATATATACTATCCGTGTATATACACATAATCTATCCCCCTGTACATCTGACACACATGCACTTTGACCCCTGAGCGGTCAGAGATGTTTCTCACCTTTATGAAATCTGAGGAGGGGAATGTGGCGAAATCTGTCGGGACATTTGCCCCAGGGCACTGGGAGACGGTCTCCTTTAGGACTTCATCCTGTCAATGGGAGACACAAAGGAGGGGAAGTGATGTAAACAGTACAGCCACCATGATGTCATAGGAAGGATGACCAAAGACTCCAGGATAAAGAGTGACCTCATACACATCAATCACAATCATAGGATCCGGATGACAGCGGTGTGATGTCATCCTAACCATTTCCTGCTCAGGATTTACTAATCAATATGACATCATGCTTTGTAATTTCCTTGGAAAGATGACCTAACAGTCCTGTACCCCCTCTGTGTAGGATGACCTCACAGTCCTGTACCCCCTCTGTGTAGGATGACCTCACAGTCCTGTACCCCCTCTGTGTAGGATGACCTCACAGTCCTGTACCCCCTCTGTGTAGGATGACCTCACAGTCCTGTACCCCCTCTGTGTAGGATGACCTCACAGTCCTGTACCCCTCTGTGTAGGATGACCTCACAGTCCTGTACCCCCTCTGTGTAGGATGACCTCACAGTCCTGTACCCCCTCTGTGTAGGATGACCTCACAGTCCTGTACCCCCTCTGTGTAGGATGACCTCACAGTCCTGTACCCCCTCTGTGTAGGATGACCTCACAGTCCTGTACCCCCCTCTGTGTAGGATGACCTAACAGTCCTGTACCCCCCTCTGTGTAGGATGACCTCACAGTCCTGTACCCCCCTCTGTGTAGGATGACCTAACAGTCCTGTACCCCCCTCTGTGTAGGATGACCTCACAGTCCTGTACCCCCTCTGTGTAGGATGACCTCACAGTCCTGTATCCCCCTCTGTGTATGATGACCTCACAGTCCTGTATCCCCCTCTGTGTATGATGACCTCACAGTCCTGTATCCCCCTCTGTGTATGATGACCTCAGTCCTGTATCCCCCTCTGTGTAGGATGACCTCACAGTCCTGTACACCCTCTGTGTAGGATGACCTCACAGTCCTGTACCCCCTCTGTGTAGGATGACCTCACAGTCCTGTACCCCCCTCTGTGTAGGATGACCTCGCAGTCCTGTACCCCCCTCTGTATATGATGACCTCACAGTCCTGTACCCCCTCTGTGTAGGATGACCTCACAGTCCTGTACCCCCTGTGTAGGATGACCTCACAGTCCTGTACCCCCCTCTGTGTAGGATGACCTCACAGTCCTGTATCCCCCTCTGTGTAGGATGACCTCACAGTCCTGTACCCCCTCTGTGTAGAATGACCTCACAGTCCTGTACCCCCCTCTGTGTAGGATGACCCCACAGTCTTGTACCCCCTCTGTGTAGGATGACCTCACAGTCCTGTACCAACCCCCTCTGTGTAGAATGACCTCACAGTCCTGTACCCCCTCTGTGTAGGATGACCTAACAGTCCTGTACCCCCCTCTGTGTAGGATGACCTCACAGTCCTGTATCCCCCTCTGTGTAGGATGACCTCACAGTCCTGTACCCC
Organism: Hyla sarda; assembly: GCF_029499605.1. Taxonomy (NCBI): domain Eukaryota; kingdom Metazoa; phylum Chordata; class Amphibia; order Anura; family Hylidae; genus Hyla; species Hyla sarda. The sequence goes on along the minus strand of NC_079189.1, from coordinate 7,357,137 downwards.
CCTCTGTGTAGAATGACCTCACAGTCCTGTACCCCCCTCTGTGTAGGATGACCCCACAGTCCTGTACCCCCTCTGTGTAGGATGACCTCACAGTCCTGTACCAACCCCCTCTGTGTAGAATGACCTCACAGTCCTGTACCCCCTCTGTGTAGAATGGCCTCAGTGTCCTGTACCCCCCTCTGTGTAGGATGACCTCACAGTCCTGTACCCCCCTCTGTGTATGATGACCCTCACAGTCCTGTACCCCCTCTGTGTATGATGACCTCTCAGTCCTGTAACCCCCACCCCCTCCCCCTCTGTGTAGGATGACCTCACAGTCCTGTACCCCCTCTGTGTAGGATGACCTCACAGTCCTGTACACTCCCTCTGTGTAGGATGACCTCACAGTCCTGTACCCCTCTGTGTAGGATGACCTCACAGTCCTGTACCCCCTCTGTAGGATGACCTCACAGTCCTGTACCCCCCTCTATGTAGGATGACCACACAGTCCTGTACCCCCTCTGTGTAGGATGACCTCACAGTCCTGTATCCCCCTCTGTGTAGGATGACCTCACAGTCCTGTACCCCCTCTGTGTATGATGACCTCACAGTCCTGTACCCCCTCTGTGTATGATGACCTCTCAGTCCTGTAACCCCACCCCCTCCCCCTCTGTGTAGGATGACCCCACAGTCCTGTACCCCTCTGTGTAGGATGACCCTCACAGTCCTGTACCCCCTCTGTGTAGGATGACCTCACAGTCCTGTACCCCCCTCTGTGTAGGATGACCTCACAGTCCTGTACCCCCCTCTGTGTAGGATGACCTCACAGTCCCTGTACCCCCCTCTGTGTAGGATGACCTCACAGTCCTGTACCCCCCTCTGTGTAGGATGACCTCACAGTCCTGTACCCCCCTCTGTGTACGATGACCTCACAGTCCTGTACCCCCCCTCTGTGTACGATGACCTCACAGTCCTGTACCCCCCTCTGTGTAGGATGACCTCACAGTCCTGTACCCCCCTCTGTGTAGGATGACCTCACAGTCCTGTACCCCCCCCTGTGTAGGATGACCTCACAGTCCTGTACCCCCCTCTGTGTATGATGACCTC